>NC_080185.1:22225678-22485769 GCF_950295315.1 Erinaceus europaeus
ATATATGCATCATAGGTCTAACAGAGGAAGAAAGAAAGGGAGAGGAAGAAAGCATTCTACAGGACATAATAGCTGAGAACTTCTAATCTAGACAATATAAAAGACATAAAGGGTCAAGAATCCTAGAGGGGGAGTCACATGGTAGACAAGCAGGTAACTACAACAGTAAAACAACAAGGGCAACAAAAGGGAGTAAATAAATAAATAAATGTTAAAAAAGAATCCCAGAGGGTCCCAAACAGAATAAACCCAGACTTAAAGACACCAAGACACATCATATTTAGAATGGAAAGGCATAAGGATAAAGAAAAGATCCTGAAGGCTGCAAAAGAAAAACAAAGAGTCACCTACAGAGGAAAACCCATAAGATGAACAGCAGACTTCTCCACACAAACACTACAGGCCGGAAGAGAATGGCAAGATATCTATCGAGTGCTCAATGAGAAAGGCTTTCAACCAAGACTACTGTGTCCTGCTAGACTGTCATTCAGACTAGATGTTGTCCCACCTAACTCAACAAGACAAACACAGACTCAAAGTGAAAGGATAGAAAACTACCATACAAACCAATGGACCACAAAAAAGGGCAGGAACATCTATGCTCATATCTGACATGATAGACTTTAAAATAAATAAAATTTTAAAAGCTAGGGATGGACATTACTTAATGCTCTCTTACTTCTTTCTTAGTTTTCTCTAATTCATCCTCAACCTTGCCTAATTCTGCTTTCTGCCTCATTTATTCTATTCTCTCTCCCCTCTGTTGTTTTTCTGTAGCTCAGCTATTTTGTTACCCTGTTCTGATACTGTATAAGCTTGTTCAGCCGTTGTGCTCTTATCTCAGATATTTCAGCTTTCAGCTCTCTACCTCCAGATAGCACTTTCTTTCAGAGATTCATTTGTTGTTTCTGCATATGTTGTCTGCAGGAATCCCACCTAACTCAACAAGACAAACACAGACTCAAAGTGAAAGGATAGAAAACTACCATACAAGCCAATGGACCACAAAAAAAGGGCAGGAACATCTATGCTCATATCTGACATGATAGACCTTAAAATAAATAAAATTTTAAAAGCTAGGGATGGGCATTACTTAATGCTCAGAGGATCAATCAATCAAGAGGACTTAATAATTGCCAACATCTATGCACCCAAGGAGAGGTCATCTAAATACATCAAACATCTACTGCAAGAGCTACAGCAATATATTAACAACAACACAGTGATAGTAGGGAACTTCAAGACCCCACTCTCTCAACTTGACAGATCATCCAGGCAGAAAATCAACAAAGAAACGAAGGAGCTAAATGAAGAGATAGGTAAACTAGAACTATTGCACATTTTCAGAGTAAAAATGGTAATTTCACCGCTTTCAGCCCATCTTGGATGTAGCTTGAAAAAAATCATCTTAAGTGAAATATGTCAGAAACAGAAGGATGAATATGGAATGATCTCATTTGCAGGCAGAAGTTGAAAAACAATATCAGAAGAGAAAACACTAAGCAGAACTTTGTGTATTGCACCAAAGTAAAAGACTCTGGGGTGGGTGGGTAGTGGTGGTGGGGTATTTCAGGTCCTGGAACAGGATGGCAGAGGACCTAGTGGGGGTTATATTGTTGTGTGGAAAAATGAGAAATGTTATGCATGCACAAACTATTTTATTTACTGTCAACTGTAAAACATTAAACCCTTAATAAAGAAATTTATATATATATATATATATATATATATATTATAGAGACAGAGATAAATTGAGAGAAGGAGACTGAAGAGGATATACCTACTGAGAGAGAGAAGAGAGAGAGATAGAGAGAGGTCCAGGTGGTGGTGCCATGTATTCTCAAGCATTAAGTCCTGAGTTCAATCCCTTGTAGCACATGTACCAGTGATGTCTGGCTCTATCTATCTATCTATCTATCTATCTATCTATCTATCTATCTATCTCTCCCCTCTCCCTTCTCCTCTCTTTCCCCCCTCCCTCGCCCCTTTTCCCCCTCTCTTATCCCTCTCATTAATAAATAAAATTTTAACACACACACACACACAGACCTGTAGCAGTGCTTAGCTATTTGTGAGGCTCCCCCACCACACACACACACACACACACACACACACACACACACACACACACACACACGTGGGACTAGGGGTTTGAGCCCCAGTCTTTGTGAACCGGTATTAATATGCACACTCAACCAGCTGTGTCACTGCCTAGTCCCTTGGATTGAAAGTTCTTTGTCTCAATAAGCCAACACTGGTTCTATGGCAACTAGGCAGATATTCTCAGGCTGCACTACTTTGAGTCCCAAAAGGAGGTGATAGGGATTATTTGAGGTGTCACACATCTGGGCTGTGCTAAAACAGCCCGGTGATGTCCGTCCAGTGTGCTGGCAGCTGTGTTGGAATAAGAGCGCAATCTCCCCAGGGATCTTCTTGGAAGGGCAAGGTTCATTTATTAAATGTAAGGGTTCTGATGTCATTGAAGAACTATGGGAGCTCCGATATGCTTGTTAAAAACCTATTTCTCCTCTTTTTTTAAAAATTACGCCATGTGTTCAGGAAGTGGGGTGGGGGCCGATTTATGTACTCTCTTCTGAGGTGGGGAGGGCTGGAGGCTTCAGTGACAAACCAAGGGCCAGAGAGTAGATCTGTCCAGTTTTGTGGGGCATCTGGGATCTGTCACATAAGCTCAACTCCCTTTGCAGCTTGCAAACAGCCAGAGACAATCTGCAAACTGACAAGCATGGCTCTGTGCCAATAAAACTTTATTTGCAACAAGACAAAACAAAAACTAGCAGGAGTGGGATTTGCTGGATTCGGACCCCAGGTAGTTCGCAACCCCTGCTCTCCACAGAGCACTCATTGGCAGAAATATTAGTCAGCCCTTCCAAACAGCTTGCTGAAAGGTAAGGGGGCAAGCAGAGGTCCCTGGGCACCCATAATCACTTCTTTTCAGCCATTCTCAGTTGAATCCCATGATGTCATTCTCTAATGCAGTGGGTCATCGACGGGGTCACATTACTCACAGCAAAACAGGATGTTTGACACCTAAAATATTCAGAACCAGGCCAGAGCTCATCGCTGCAAAAAAAAAAAAAAAAAAAAAAAAAGTTATTATATAATGGGAAGCAAGGGAACAGGGAAGACAGTTGAGTAGGAACAGTCACTCCCAGAGAAGTCTCCTCAGAGAAGATTTGCTGTCTCCCCACCAACTACACAGACACCCCGAATGCATCTCTTTGAGCAGCTGTCACTCCAGTGGACAGATGACTTCATTTCAATCCACCACCACCACCACCACCCCACACACACAAGTAAAGAGGCACTAATCACTCATTTGGCAGAAATACCATATGGTAGATGCTTTGAAAGTTGTAAGGGAAGTGCAGAATACTTAGGAGAAGAAAGCCACTTCCAAAAGCATGAAATGGGTCTTGAAATGGACCGGGTAGTTTCTCCGAAATGCCATCACTTCCTAGAAGATTGGGTCTGCAGTGGCAGGATTAGATAACAAGAGAGGCATTATTAAGGCCAGTCAATGTGGAGTTCTGTTTGGGGGTGTTTACATTCTTTGAATGCAGCTCAAATCCACACCACTTCTCCTCAAAGTCCTCCTGTGACCTAGCCTTGCTGAGATCCACAGCCCCTCCACCTCCGTGACTTGTACTCCAGTCTCAAAATAAAGAATATTTTGAATTCCCCCAAGACTCGGGCCTGTGGCTTTAGGCCTTGGGGCCTTTGCTCATGGGGATTGGTTGTTCTGGAAGGCTCTCCTAGCCCTTCAAAAAGCATCCTCCTTTGGCTGATCTCTGCTTTTCCCTAATATGTCCATCGTCCTCTCTTCTCTAGACACAGTTCCCCTGTTGACTTACCTCACTGGCGAGTCATGTATTTGCTTATGTGAAGATTTTTCTCCACTAGAGCTGGAGCCCTTGATTCATTTCTGGGTCCCCAGAGTCTAGACCATGCTGGGTTCATGGGAAGGAGCTCCACAAACATTTGTGGAATTGGATGGCCAAGAGTGGGGTCACCTGACTTGTCCGGTAGGTTTCTCTTGCACCAGAACTATGGTGTCCGACCAACCTAAGCCAAGTCAAGACCTCTAGAACATAATGCTCTGTAGCCTAACATTCCTGAGCTGAAGCTCCAGTCAACTGGGCCCCTGGTGTGGCTTTTTCAAAACGTTGTTTTGTAGCAGGAAGAGAAGCCAGAGGACCAGCCCATCATAGGCTGTACCTGCGACGGAGCCCTCAGAATCACACATGCAAGGCCTGAGCTTCACTGCTGAGCCACCTGTCTGATCCTTCATTAACTCTCTTAGCCAAAGTCTGACCCACCAGGAGTACCCAGTCTACTGCAGGCATACTTTGTTGCACTTCTGTTTTGCAGATATTGTAGAGTTTGGGGTTGATGTTTGCAAAAACTTTTAAATATTTTTTTTGCAATATATGGGCCTTGTGCATTGTAAAAACAGGAGCCCTACCTAATAAGCTATATCTCTGACCCTTTATACATATATTTTTAAATATTTTACCGGTTAGAGCCCCCAGCTCCCCACCTGCAGGGGAGTCACTTCACAAGCGGTGAAGCAGGTCTGCTGTTGTCTATCTTTTTCTCCCCTTCTGTGTCTTCCCCTCCTCTCTCCATTTCTCTCTGTCCTATCTAACAACGACGACATCCGTAATAACAACAATAACTATAACAACAATTAAAGCAACAACAACAAGGGCAACAAAAGGAAAAATAAATAAAATTTTGTAAAAAGGAAAAATATATTTTACTTGTGATGGGAAGATGATGGTGCAATCAGTTAAGCACACACATCACCATCCACAAGGAACTGAGTTCTAGCCCCTGCTCTCTACCTTCAGGGGGTGGTGCTTCATGAATGGTGAAGCAGGTCTTTAGATGCCTTGCTCTCTCTTCCACTCTATCTTCTCCTCCCCTCTCAATTTCAACCTGTACTATCCAATAAAAACAAAAAGAAAAAAGAAAAAATGACCACCAAGAGTGGCGGCTTCGTTGTGCTCCAAAAGATAATCCTGGTGGAAATATATATATATATATATTTCAATGAAAGAATGCTACAGAAAGAGGCAGAGAGAGACAGAAACCAGAGTACTGCTCCACTATGGCTTATGATGACACTGGGGATTGAACTGAGACCTCCGAGCCTCAGACATGAAAGTCATTTGCAGAACCATTATGTTTTCTTCCAAGGCCTAATTTTTATTTCTCTTTTAATTTTTTTAATTGATTTAGGAGCCAACAAAATAGCTTACTTAAATAAAGTGCTGTTTCGCCATGTGTGTGACCCAGGTTCAAGTCTGGCTTCCCCTGCATGGTACAAAGCTTGGTTTTTGCCACCCACCTCTAAAAAATAAATAAGAGTAAATCATAAAAATAAGTGGCCTCGTAGTGGCAGTGCATTTGGTTGAGCTCACACATTACAGTGCACAAGGATCTAGTTTTGTGCCCCTGGTCCCCACCTGCAGGAAGTATATATTTTTTTGCCTCTTCCAGGGTTATTTCTGGGGTTTGGTGCCTGCACTATGTATGAATCCACTGCTCCTGGAGGCCATTTTTCCCCTTTTGTTGTCCTTGTTATTGTTATTGCTGTCGTTGTTGTTGGATAGGACAGAGAGAAATCGAGAGAGGAGGAGAAAACAGAGGGGGCGGGAGAAGTGACCCTGCTGCAGGTGGGGAGCCGGGAGCTCAAACGGAGGAAGGAAGTTTCACAAGTGGTGAAGCAATGATGTAAGTGTCTCTCATTCGCTCTCCTCCTGTCTTCCCCCTTCCCTCTCAATCACTCTCTGTCTCAATCCACTATAAATACATTAATTAAATAATTAAAATGAAATTTATTTTAAAATTTTAGTAAGAAATTTTATTTTTTTTAATTTTTTATTTATAAAAAGGAAACACTGACAAAACCATAGGATAAGAAGGGGTACAACTCCACACAATTCCCACCACCAGAACTCTGTATCCCATCCCCTCCCCTGATAGCTTTCCTGTTCTTTATCCCTCTGGGAGTATGGACCCAAGTTCATTGTGGAATGCAGAAGGTTGAAGGTCTGACTTCTGTAATTGCTTCCCCACCGAAAATGAGCATTGACAGGTCGATCCATACTCCCAGCCTGCCTCTCTCTTTCCCTAGTAGGGTAGGGCTCTGGGGAAGTGGAGCTCCAGGACACATTGGTGAGGTTGTCTGTCCAAGGAAGTCTGGTCAGCATCATGCTAGCAGATGGAACCTGGTGGTTGAGAAGAGAGTTAACATACAAAGCCAAAAAAAAAAAAAATTGACCAGTCATGGACCTAAAGGTTGGAATAGTGCAGATGAAGACCGGGGGGTCCTCCATTTTGTAGACAGTTAATAGGCATATTTAGTAAAATTCCAAAGGGCCTGTGGCTATACTTGTTTTTTTTTTTTTTTCCTATTTGTTTTTGCCCTTGAGCCTGAAATCTGGTATGCTAGTGGATTGAAGTTATTGTCTGGGAAGATGATGTCATGGCTAGAAAAGGAACATAAACTGGATCAGGGAACAGAGTAACTCTTTCGTATGGGGAAGGGGTATAAACATTGTTGACTGTAAACCCCATCAATTTGATGTGATCTGGGGCCCATAATTTGCTTAGGAGTCTGTGTGATCTCCGCATCCCACTAGATCTGAGCTCACATTCTGTGGTCATGAGTAGGAACATTCCATGCTGCCCCAATATAGACCCATCTTCCACAGGTGTAGCATAGAGTATGTTGTCCATCCTCACTTAAGGGGATGGAACATTCTCTATCATTGTTGATCCAAGTTGAGGGCAAGGTCCTATGGGGGCCCACAAAAGGGTCTATATTGTTGTTCCAGATAGAAATGACTTGTAGCAATGGAGAGAGGGATTTATTCGAGTTCCAGGCCCATCAAGTCTGTTTGGGAATCTCAGGACTCCCCAGTTAGGGCCCCAGCTCATGGAATGGCCTGATAGTGACTAAAGAGTCATCGTTAAAGTATGTCAGTCTCTTGCCCTTATTCAGCTTTTGCAGTCCTTGCTTTGATGAGGTTAGCTTTGGAGTGAGTGAAAGAACTGTAATAGGAAGTAGGTGAGGAGGGTATCTAAGTCTAAGTAGACACTATTTAATTATGAACTTGATACTAACTCACTACAGACTATTGTGTATTTTTGCTTTCAGGTATATATTTTGCCCTAATTTATGGATACATGTGAACATATGCTCTATCTTATAGGACCTGGTCTCTATCTAGGTTTTGGGACTTTGTTAGGAAGTGAACCTCCTGGAATGGAACTAGAGAATACCATGAAAGGAGAGGTCTCACCCTAGTAATGAAGCTGAAGGCTTGACATTCCATGACTGACCTCTCTGGACACAGTCTGAAGTGAAGCATGCTGAGGTGGTACTCGTTGCATTTATTAGGTTGGAATCGGCAAATGCAGTATCATTTGGTATGATTTGAGAGAAGCATGCAGGAAAGTGAGCCCCATCCCAGAGGTTCCAGGACTAGGGGAAATATAGGCTCTATAGAGGAAGCAGGAGGTTCCTGCTGTCTTAGGAAGGCAATAGATAGTTATTGCTAGAATCACATTTTTTGGTAATTGGGTTAACTTTGAAAAATCCTTTTCTTAGGATTTGCTGTATCATACCCACCATCACTATATTTTATTATTTGTATATCGCTATGCCACTGGTTGCTTCTGTTCTCCCTGGACTAAGCTTTTAAGAGAGTCAACATATCAAAGACTCAGCCTATGTATTAAAAAGACTCAGTCTGTGCTTTAAAAAGTTCGAGACATTCAATCATTTTTTCCCCTCTCATATTAATTAAATAGTGATTTATATGACTACCAATTGATAGGAGTGTACATAAACACCATTCATTCCCACCACCAAAAGACTGTGTCCCATCCCATCCCCCCCATGAAGGTGAACATCCACCCTCACCCTCAACCCGGGGTTTTTACTTTGGTGCCCTACTACAAATTTAGTCAGATCCCGTTTTGAGTTTGCCTTTCTGTTATTCTTTCTCAACTTCTGTTTATGAGTGTGATCATCCCATACTCGTCTTTTATCTTTCTGACTTAACTCACTTAACATAATTCCTTCTAGTTCCATCCAAGATGGGTCAGAGAAGGTGGGTTCATTGTTCTTAATAGCTGCGTAATATTCCACTGTGTATATATACCACAGCTTTATCAGCCATTCATTTGTTGTTGGGCACCTGGGTTGATTCCAGGTTTCAGCTATTACGAATTGTGCTGCTATGAACATAGGTGTACACATATCCTTTTGGTTGGGTATTATGGGGTCCTTGGAGTATATCTCCAAGAGAGGAATTACTGGGTCATATGGAAGGTCCATGTTTAGCCTTGTGAGAATTCTCCAGACTGCTCTCCACAGAGGCTGGACCAATTTACATTCCCACCAGCAGTGCAGAAGGGTTCCTCTGTCCCCACAGCCTCTCCAGCATTTGTTGCTGCTGTCCTTTTTGATGTATGCCATTCTCACAGGAGTGACGTAGTATCTCAGTGTTGTCTTTATTTGCATTTCTCTGACAGTCAGTGACCTGGAGCAATTTTTCATGTTTATTACCCTTTTGCATCTCCTCTGTAGTGAATGTTTTATTCATATCATCTGCCCATTTTTGCATGGGGTCATTAGCTTTTCTGTTGCTAAGTTTGCTGAGCTCTTTATATATTTTGTTGATTAGTCTCTTGTCTGATGTTTGGCATGTGAAGATCTTCTCCCATTCTGTGAGGGGTCTCTTTGTGTGATAGTTTCTTTGGCTGTGCAGAAGCTTTTCAATGTGATGTAGTTCTATTGGTTTGTTTATACTTTAGTCTTCCTTGCAATTGGATTTGTTTCATCAAAGATGTCCTTGAGGTTTAGGTGGGAAAGTGTTCCACCAATATTTTCCTCTAAGTATTCGATAGTTTCTGGTCTAACATCCATGTTCTTGATCCATTTGGAGTTGATTTTTATTTCTGGTGAGATAAGGTGGTTCAGTTTCATTCTTCTTCATGTTTCAACCCAGTTTTCCCGGCACCATTTATTGAAGAGAGCCTCCTTCCTCCATTTAATACTTTGAGCCTCCTTATCAAAGATTAGATGTCCATAGGTGTGAGGGTTTAGTTCTGGGCTTTCAATTTTGTTCCACTGGTCTGTGTGCCTATTTTTGTTCCAGTACCAGGCTGTTTTAATAATGATAGCCTTATAATATAGTTTGAGATCTGGGAGTGTGATGCCTCCATTTCTGTTTCTTTTCCTCAGGATTGTTTTGGCAATTCTAGGTGCTTTCTGGTTCCAGATAAATGATTATAGTTTTTTTTTTTACTCTCTTAAAGAAGCTTGGTGGAACTTTGATGGTTATCATGTTAAATTTGTATATGGCTCTGGAGAGAATATTCATTTTGATGATATTTATTCTTCTAATCCATGTGCATGAGATGTCTTTCCATTTCTTGGTATCATTTTCTATTTCCTTTAATAGTGACTCATAGTTTTCAGTATACAAGTCTTTCACTTCTTTGGTCAGCTTTATTCCTAGGCATTTTATTGATTATGCTGCAACAATGAATGGGAGTGATTTCTGGATGTCTTCTTCTTCAGATTTAGTGTTTGCATAAAGAAATGCCACTGATTTTTGTACATTGATTTTGTAGCCTGACACCTTGCTATATTGCCTAATAACTTCCAGTAGTTTTCTGCTGGATTCTTTACGTTTTTCTGTGTATACTATCATATCGTCTGCAAATAGTGAGAGCTTGACTTCTTCCCTTCCAATCTGTATTCCTTTGATTTCTTTCTCTTGCCTGATTCCTATGTCAAGAACTTCCAATATTATGTTGAAGAGTAATAGTGATAGTGGACAGCCCTGTCTAGTCCCTGATCTGAGGGGGAATGCTTTCAGCTTCTGTCCATTGAGTATGATGGTGGCTGTAGGTTTGCTATATGGACTCCACTATCTTGAGGAATTCCATATCTACTTCCATTTGCTGTAGTGTTTTGAGCATGAATGGGTGTTGGATTTTGTCAAAGGCTTTCTCTGCATCTATTGAGATAATCATGTGGTTTTTGGTTTTGCTTTTATTGATGTGGTGAATGACATTGATTGACTTACAGATGTTGAACCAGACTTGGATCCCTGGGATAAATCCCACTTGGTCATGATGAACAATCTTTTTGATATACTGCTGTATCCTGTTGGCCAAGATCTTGTTTAGTATTTTGGCATCTATGTTCATCAGAGATATTGGTCTGTAGTTTTTCTTTTTAGTTGTGTCCCTATCTGCTTTTGGTATCAGGGTGATGTTGGCTTTATAGAAGGTGGAAAGGAGTGTTCCTGTTTCTTCAATCTTGTGGAAAATCTTTAGAAGTATATAGGTATTAACTGTTTCCTGAAGGTTTTGTAGAATTCATAACATTGGCGTAGAATATTGTAAGATTTTAAAGATACAGCTTCACATCTATATCTGTGTGTGACTCATCACAGCCACCGCCAGCATTCCAGAGTTGTTACACCAGAGTCCCTCCACCTAACTCACTTTCTCTCTGTTCCCTCAATAACCATCATAGTTTCACAGTCAAGAGAGTTTAGCTACTGTGATTTTTAAAAATTCTCTATGTTCCACACAAATGACACCACTAGTTCCACTCTCTTTGTCCCCAAAGATACAACATAATCTTTTCTCTTCTGAATTGTATTCCATTGGGAATATATCCCATAACTTCTTCTCTTCCCCCTTCCCCCGAGCACTGCTCAACTCTGGCTTATGGAGGTGCAAGGGTTGAACCTGGGGCCTTGGAGCCTCAGGCATGAGTTTCTATGTAAAACCATTATGCTATCTCCCCCTATCCTATCTCATAACTTCTTTTTCCCCCACTTTATTGGGGGGGGGACTTAGTGGCTTATTTTTTATTAGTTATTTAATATTGATTTACAAAATTACATAATCACAGGGATACAACTCTGCTGTATTCCCACCACCAGACCTTTAAATCCCCAGTCCTTCCATTGTAAGGTACAGCAGTTCTCCTAAGGTTGACGATATGGGTTAACTATTATTTCTACATCTGTATATATATTTGCCCATTTCTTTTTTAATGCTTTTTTAATTTTTAATATTTATTTATTTTCCCTTTTGTCGCCCTTGTTTTTTAAAATTGTTGTTGTAGTTACTGTTGTTGTTATTGATGTCGTCATTGTTGGATAAGACAGAGAGAAATGGAGAGAGGAGGGGAAGACAGAGAGGGGGGAGAGAAAGACAGACACCTGCAGACCTGCTTCTCTGCCTGGAAGCGACTCTCCTGCAGGTGGGGAGCTGGGGCTCGAACCGGGATCCTTGAGCTGATCCTTGCACTTTGTGCCATGTGTGCACCCGTTTCTTTTTTAAAGGTCCTGTCTTCACTTTCTTTCCAAGTCACACATACACCTATTACTACATCCAAGTGTCCCTCCCTTTTCCCTCCCCCTCTCTCTGGGTCCTGATGGAGTTGGAGTTCAGAGGCCTCTAGTCATTTCCCCCCTATCATTTCTCCTTCACTGGGAGTATGGATCAAAATTATTTTGGGGTATAGGAAGGTAGGAGTTCTGGCTTCTGTAGTTGCTACTCTACTGGACATGGGTGTTGGCAGGTCAATCCATAACTCCGGTCTGTTTCTATCTTTCCCTAGTATGGTAGAACTCTGGAAAGGTGAGGTCCCAGGACACATATTGGTGAGGCCATCAACCCAGGGAAGTCGGGATGAAATCATGATAGCGTCTGCAACTTGTTGACTGAAAGGCAGCAAGATATAAAGCAGGACAAGATGATTAATGAGCAGGAAACAAAAAGTAGGAACGGAACAGATGAGAACAGGAATCTTGGGGTGGAAAGAAGCTATGAAATCCATTTTAGGCATATTCCTAGCGGCCCACGACTATCACTTTTGCTTGAGTTTAATCACTAACATAGTTTATTACATAACTTCTTTATCCAATCATCTAATAGCTTGTAGGTTGCTTCTACTCCTTAGCTACTTACTGTAAATAATGCACCTATGAGTGTAGGGATATGTTTTATGTCCTTTGAATATGCCTAGGGTGCTATTGCTGGATCATACGGTATTTCCAGTTTTGGTTTATCATATCCAGACCGTTTTCCAGAAAACTTGCTCCAGTCTGAATCCCACCAGTTTGGTTCCTTTTTCTCCACATTGTCTCTAACACTTGCCGTTTCTGCTCTTTTTTTGATAGACCATTCTCTGTAGTATGAGGTGCTATCTCATTGTGTTTTTAATTTGCATTTCCCTAATGATAAGTGAGGTGAAATATTTTTTTCATGTCTATGGGCCACCTCACTTGTAAGTCTTCTTTATATTTTATATACTTTTTAAAAATATTTTTTTTAATTTATTGTTGGCTAGAGACAGAGAGAAGTTGAGAAGGGGGAGAAAGTAAGAGAAAGAGACAGAGAGACACCTGCAACTCTGCTTCACCATTTGTGAAGCTTTCCCCCTGCAGGTGGGGACCAGGGGCTTGAACCCGGGCCCTTGCGCACTGTAATGTGTGCACTTAATCAGGTGCGCTACCGCCTGGCCCTGTAAGTCTTTAGAGAACTGCTTACTCAAGTATTTTGCCCAGCTTTACTTGGGTTGCTCCCCCCTTGAGTTGTATGATATATGCATATATTTTATTTTATTTTATATTATTTTATTTTATTTTATTTACTTTTTACCAGTGCTCTGCTCAGTTCGGGCTTATGGTGGTGTGGAGGACTGAACCTGGGACCTCAGAACCCCAGGCCTGAGAGTTAACTTGCATAAACATTATGCTGTCTCCCCCACTCTCTATATATATTTACATGTGAAATCCTTGTTGGTCATGTGATGCACAAATCCCCTCTCTGGGCAAGTTTTTAAATTTTTCTATTCATTTGTGCTTTTTGGTTGTTGTTCTGTTTTCCCTTTTTTGAGGCATGTCTTTTTTTAAATTTTTATTTATAAAATGGAAATATTGATAAGACTATAGGATAAGAGGGGTACAATTCCGCACAATTTCATTTGGTTTTTTAGTGCCATCAGAGTTATGCCAGGGTCTTGATGCCTACAAGATAAATCCATTGCTGCCGGTGGCTGTTATTTTCCTTGATTTTATTTAAAAGAGACAGAGAGAAATTGAGAGTGAAGGGGGAGATAGAAAAGGAGAGACACCTGCAGCACTGCTTCTCCACTCATGAACTTTCTCCCCTGTGGGTGGGGGCTGGGGATTTGAACCCAGGTTGTTGCACATGGCAACATGTGCATTATGCCAGGCTTAATACCATCCGGTCCCCTCTGGGCAATTTTTGAACCTCATTTTGAAATGATTTTCAACATCAGAAAATTCTCGGGATTAGGTGGTGGCACACCTGGTTGAGCGCACATATTTCAAAGCACAAGGACCCAGGTTCAAGCCTCCAGTCCCCACCTGCAGAGGGAAAGTTTCACAAGTAGTGAAGCAGTGCTGCAGATACCTCTCTTTCTCTTTCCCTACCTCTCCCTCCCTTCTTAATTTCTCTCTGTCTCTATTTAACAAATAAATAAAATAGGTATAAAAAAGAAAATTTTCATATGTAATACAGAATTCACTTATACCCTTTGTTCAGCTTAATCTGATGTTAACAACTTATAAAAACACAGAGAGCATAAAAACAGGAAGTCAACATTCTCACAGAAATTGTGCTTTTTCACAAGACCTTCTACCAGCAAAATGATCCCTCTCTGGAGGTTCAGACAGTGGTTTGCATCTTTTAGCAATAAAATATTATTCAATGGAAGGAAGCAGGTACACTTTTAAAATATTTATTTATTTAGTTTAATTGCCAGGGTTATCACTAGGGCTCAGTGCCTGCACAATAAATCCACTGTTCATGGCTGCCATTTTTTTCTACTTTATTTGATAGGACAAAGAGAAATTGAGAGAAGTGGAAGATATAGAGAAGGAGAGAGACAGACACCTGCAGCACTTTCATCATTCGTGAAGCACACCCCCCCCCCCCGCGCCCCCGCAGATGGAAAACCAGAGGCTCAAACCCAGGTTTTTGTGTATGGTAACAAATGCACTTAACTAGGTGTGCCACTGTCCAACCCTATTATTATTATTTTTGTTGTTGTTGTTGTTATTATTATTACTATTTTGCCTTCAGGGCTATCACTGGGGTTTGGTGGCTGTACTACAAATCCACTGCTCCTGGGGGCCATTTTTTCCATTTTGTTGCCACTGTTGTTGTTTTTAATATTGTTGTTGTTGTATAGGACAGGGAGAAATCGAGAAAGGAGGAGAGAAAGACAGACACCTACAGACCTGCTTCACCACTTGTGACCCCACTCCCCGCAGGTGGAGAGCCGAGGGCTCTGTGATTCTTAAGCTGGTCCTTGCACTTCACACCATGTGCACTTAACCCCCTGCGCTACCGCCCAGCCCACCCCTTTACTGTTTTTAATTTTATGTATTTCATAAATAATAGGTAGAGAGGAATATGGTAAGGGAAAAGAAGAGAGAGGACAGAGGGACACTGAGAGGAAAATGAGAGAGAGAGAGAGAGAGACAGAGACAGAGAACACAACAGTAACTGTCATATGCTGTGCCAGGGATGGAACTCAGGATCTCATACTCCTGCATCCAACACTTTACTCAAGCCAATACCTCCTGGGTCACTCAAGAGTTATTAATTTGGGGGGCCAAGCGGTGACACACCTGGTTGAGTACACACGTTACCATGCTCAAGGACCCAGGTTCAAGCCCTTGGTCCCCACCTGCAGGGGGAAATGTCACAAGTAGAGAAGCAGTGCTGTAGGTGTCTCTTTCTCCTCCTCCTCTTCCTCCCTCTCCCCTCCTCCTCCTTCTCTCTCTCTCTCTCTCTCTCTCTCTGTATCCTGCAAATGTCTCTCTATCCTATCAAATATTTTAACTACCAAGAAAGAGAAAACCAGAGCACAGCTATAGCAACTGCCTGGGACCTCAGACATTCTAGCTCTACACTCTGCTACCGAGCGATGACATATATTGCTATTTTAAAAATATATTTTACTTGCTTTTATTTTAATGATAGAGAGAAGTACAGAGATATAGATAGATAGATAGATAGATAGATAGATAGATAGATAGATAGATAGATAGATAGGCAGATAGGCAGACCAGAGCACTGCTCAGCTCTGGTTTGTGGTGGTCTAAGGGACTGAACCTGAGACTTTAGAGCCTGAGGCATGAATGATCTTTTGCATAACCATTATGCTATCTCCCCCAATCAAATCATTTTACTTATTTTTAACATTTTTTTTAATGAAAGAGAGCTACAGAGTGAAAGAGATGAGAGTACTTCTCAGCTCTGATTTATGGTAGTGCTAGGGATTGAACTTGCATTGTTCTTTTAAAATTAATAATATCCTCGGACATTTACAGAACTCTTATATCTCTGGGAGCTCAGAAATTACTGTGGCTCACCTTATTTTGAGCTTTGCTTTCTTGTGGGTAGCTAAACCTACACCTCCATGAGCTTGTACTGAGTCTCCCAGTCAGCTCCCTTGTGCCTTTTAGGGCTCAGCTTCAGTGTCCTCTCTTCTGAAAGGTGTGTCCTGCCACTTTGTTCTTCAGGTCTCCCAGGTGGTCTCTCTCAGCTCACCATCCCTTTGCCTTCTGCCAGCTCGCCACAGATGGCCCATGTTGACATGTCCAATCTCTTTGTGTATCACTTGCCTCTCCCAGTAAAACATCAGCTCTGTGAGGACCTGGACTGTCAAGTTCACTCCTGCAGACCTGAACGTGGCATTTCATGGGCACCCAGTAAGTGGCAGATGGATGGTGGGAGGCACACTTTGAGGTCTAAGTGACATAGCACTCCTGGAATGGCACCCCTCACCTCTAGACACCCATAAATGTTTTCTTCATCAAAGTCTCTGTTACCAGAAGAGTGAAGGTCCATTTACCCCACTGGAATCCTTGTTACAAAGTGTCTTCCCTCCACCCACAGGCACAGTCAGGTTCAACTATCATCTTTCAAGTGCAAATAATGATGAATGAAAGTTGACAGCTTTCATGTCCCCATCATGATTAGTGCCACAGAAGCTAAATTCCCACCCACACACACAGAGAGCCTGGGCCAACAGGGGAAGAACAGAAATGCTTGGGCATAAACTTAAAAGCATATCTGCCCACCCCTCTAGGGAGACCAGCCAGCCATGCAGACTATGACCATATAAGGCTCTGCAGCCATTTCCCTCCCAGGAGCCAGAGATAATCTGGCGCCTCTTCAGCAAAGGCCTACAGGATTGCTTTCAGGCCAGCGCACACAAAACAGCCCAGATCCAAACATCTGGTGAGAAACTAATGCCACTCCCAAATAGCTCAAAGACTCTTGAAACAAGTACTGAATGGAACTCAGAGGTATCCAGCGCACAGAGAGCTCCCCAGTCTGCTGAGGACACAGAGGGTATCAGAAGCCACTGGGTTCCAGAGACGGGCCGAGACCTGCTTCCTTTTCTTCTTTTCTAAAGACGTATTTTATTACACTCAAGAATTTTACATGAGACAGGGAGAAAGTGACCAGCCAGAGCGGCAACCTATGAGGCTAGGGAATCAGCAAACCCTTTCTATAGCGGGAAAGATAGCATTTACACCATTGTTATCCTTAGAGTGTTTGTCCAGTCTTGCTGTGGAAAATTTGGGAGTGCTTGGGCAAGAATGGGCCTCAATAGCACGTCACTGATGGACACATATGGAGTCCCTGTCATTTTTTTTTTTTTCAGAACTGGAGTAATGTGGGGTTTTTTTTGTTTTAATTTTATTTATTTATTTTTATTGTTTTATTGTTGTTGTAGTTATTATTGTTGTTGTTATTAATGTCGCCGTTGTTAGACAGGACAGAAAGAAATGGAGAGAGGAGGGGAAGACAGAGAGGGGGAGAGAAAGATAGACACCTGCAGACCTGCTTCACCGCCTGTGAAGTGACTCCCCTGCAGGTGGAGAGTCGGGAGCTCGAACTGGGATCCTTATGCAGGTGCTTGCACTACCTTAGCTTAATCCGCTGCGCTACCACCCGACTCTCATAATGTGGTTTTTCAAAAAATGTTTGTTAGCGATTCAATATTGATTTATAAAATTGCATGTCAGCAGGGTATGATTCCACACTGTTCCTACCCCCAGACTTCTGAATCCCAAGCCCCTCTATTGCAAACCACCGTGGTTCTCCCAAGGTTACAGACATGTCTTAACTGTCATCTCCACAACTATCTGTCTACATTCGTCCATAATTCCCTCCATTTTCTTCTAGGTACAATCCTTTCTTCCCCTCCAAGCCACACATAACCCTACTACTACATCCAAATCTCTCTCTCCTTTTTGTCCTCACTCTCTGGGACCTGATGGAGCTGGAGTTCAGAGCCCTCTTATCCTCTTCCTCCTATCACTTCTCCCCCACAGGGAGTATGGATAAAATTGGAGGTGCAGAAGATAGGAGTTTTGGCTTCTGTAATTGCTTGTCCACTAGATTTTGGCATTGGCAGGTCAATGCATATCACCAGTTTATTACGATCTTTCCCTAGTGGGGTGGGGCTTTGGAGAGGTGAGGTTCCAGGACACATTGGTGAGGTTGTCCACCCAGAGAAGTCAGGATGAAATCATAGTAGAGTGTGCAACTTGATGTCTTGAAGGTGGCAGGATATAAAAATGAGACAAAATGGCTAATGAACAGGAACCAAAAAGTAGGAACAGAGCAGATGAGATTAGGGATCTTAGGGTGGAGGAAAGCTAGTAAGTCCATTTTAGGCATATTTCTTAGGCCCCACGACTATGGTAGTTTTTGCTTGAGTTTCATAGCTAACATGAAGTTGGGTAAAAAAAAAAAAAAAAAAAAAAAACATTGTCTGAGAGAATGGTGTCAGAGTAAAGAAAAGGGCTAGAAAGTTGGATTAGGGCAGAGAGTAGCTCCCATTCTTGAAAATATTCTGTGGATAGAATTAACTATTTTCCTCCATCCACCCAGTCCAGGGCCCATGTGCACATTTATATTTAGCACCAGAGCCTGTGTAACTAACCTCTGAGTCCCTACTGGTCTGAGATCACAGCTGGGAACACCACAGGCTGCACTCATTTCAGGACCAGTCTTCCTTCTTCTTCTAGCGTTTGCCCTTCTTCCGTAGCCAGTCAACAGCGTCAGGTTGAGCCTGATGTAAAGTTTCGAGACCTCCTTTGAACCTGGAGAGGTGGCAGTCGTTGACTATGTGGGTCATAGTCTGTCTGTAGCCACAGGGGCAGTTCGGGTCGTCTCTGGCTCCCCAGCGATGGAACATAGCGGCGCACCGACCATGGCCTGTTCGATAGCGATTGAGGAGGGCCCGATCATAACGTGCTAGGTCAAAGCCGGGTTGAAGCTTGCAGGGGTCTGTGATGAGGTGTTTGTTCTTTGTGGCAGGACAGGATACCTTCAGAGACTGGGTCCGTCCTTACCACAACTGCTCTATGGTGAGGGCAAGGTCCTGAGAGGGCTCACAAGAGGGCTCATGATGACACTACTCACAGAAGTGACCAGTGTGGTGCAGAGAGGGATCCATCATATTTGTGCGGATTCCCTGTCATCTCCACATGTTATAGAACACGCCTTTCGTTCCCCACCCCACCCCCACCGACATCACCATTGAAAAGATCTAAGAGCTGAGGGGTGGGTGGTGGCACATTCGGTAGAGTGCACATGTTACAATGCACAAGGACCGAATTTCAAGTCTCTAGTAACCACCTGCGGGGTACATTTCTCGACAGATGAAGCAGGACTTCTCTCTACTTCCTTTTATTTCTCTCCCTCTTCACTCTCAATTTCTCTCGGTCTCTATTCAAAGGAAATAGATAAAAGAAAATTTAGAAAAATGTAAGAGCCCTCCTTAGCTGTGCCATGGAATTATAATAAAAAGCACTGAAGGTATAGGGTGTAGCTCACTGCTACAGTAGTAGTTTCGCATGTGTGAGGGCCTGGGTTCAATCTACAGCAAGCAGTGAAATAATGGAATGATCAATAAATGATTTAAAAGAGTTCTTTGATTATGTTTATGCAAGAGACATAGATACCAGAGTGCTGCCAAGCTCTGGTATATGGCAATGCCTAGGATTGAACCTGGGGCCTCCAGGGCCTTGAACATGCAAGTTCTATGCTTTAACATATCCCCAACCCAACTACAAAAAAAAAAGCAACAGGGTTTCATCACTCTACATTGGCTTTTTTTTTTTTCCAGATAGAGACAGAAAGGCAGAAGGAGAGAGGAATATATATATATATAATTGCCACCAGGGTTATTTCTAGAGCTCGGTGCCTCCACTACAAATCCACTGTTCCATTCAACAAATGATATTTAATGTTTAAATAACTGGGAAAGAAAGTGTGAGGTCATCAGGTAAAGAGAGGACTACAAGAGTTAGATAAGGGCAAGAGACTAGTTCACTTCATAATGACCCTTTTTGTGGTCAATATCATACCATTTCATCATCTGGGACCCTAGTCAGGGAATCCTTGGATTCCCACACAAGTATGATGGGCTTTGAACTCTATTGGATCCTTCTCTCCATCATCAGTGGTCACTTCCATAAGGAATGTCATCATAAGCCCTTTTGCTGGCCTTCCCAGGACCTTGCCCTCACCGCAAAACAGTGATGGTAGAGACTGCCCCAATCTCTAAAGGGAGGCTGGGGTATCCTGCCCTGTCATTCAAGGAAGACTAGTCCTAAAATGAGAGCAGCCTAGAATGTCCCCCGCGGTGACCATGAAGGGGGAACTCAGACCAATAGGGACTTAGAGGCTACACAGGCTCTGGTGCTAGACATATATGCCCAGGGTTGGGCGGATGGAGGTAGATAGTTAATTTTATTCTTTTTTTTTTTTCAGGAATAAGAGCTATTATCTGCCCTAATCTGATTTTCTAGCCCTTTTCTTTACTCTGACACCATTTTCTCACACAATATTGCTATCCAACTTCATGCTAGCTATCAAACTCGAGCAAAAGCTACCATAGTTTTGGGGCCCGAGAAACATGCCTAAAATGGACTTCTTAGCTTCTTTCCACCCTAAGATCCCTAATCTCATCTGCTCTGTTCCTACTCTTTGGTTTCTTTCCATCAACCATTTTGTCTCACTTTATATCCTGCCACCTTCCAGACATCAGGTTGCAGACTCTCTACCATGATTTCATCCTGACTTCTCTGGGCAGATGACTTTACCAATGTGTCCTAGAACCTCACCTCTGTAGAGCCATGCCCCACTAGGGAAAGATAGAAACAGGCTGGGGGTATGGACTGACCTGCTAATGCCCATATCCAGCAGAGAAGCAATTCCAGA
Source organism: Erinaceus europaeus (assembly GCF_950295315.1). Lineage (NCBI taxonomy): Eukaryota > Metazoa > Chordata > Mammalia > Eulipotyphla > Erinaceidae > Erinaceus > Erinaceus europaeus. Next base: position 22,246,025 of record NC_080185.1, read on the forward strand.
ACTCCTATCTTCTGCACCCCCAAAATAATCTTGATCTGTACTCCCAGTAGGGGGGAAGTGATCGGAGGAAGATGATAAGAGGGTTCTGAACTCCAGCTCCAACAGGACCCAGAGAGAGAGAGGGAGAGAGGAGAAAAAGGGGAGGGACATTTGGATGTAGTAATAGGGTTATGTGTGGCTTAGAGGGGAAGAGAGGACTGGACCTGGAAGAACAAAAGGGGCAATTATGAACAAATGTAGACAGATAGTTGTACGGATGATGGTTAACCCATGTCAGCAACCTTGGGAGAACTGTTGTGGTTTGCAATGTAGGGACTGGCGATTCAGATCTCTGATGGTGGGAACAGTATGAAATTGTACTCCTATTGACATGGAATTTTGTAAATTAATATTAAATCATTTGTAAATTCATTTCCCCCCTTTTTTAATTAGATAAGACAGAGATAAATTGAGAAAGGAGGGGGAGATGAGAGAGTGAGAGAGATAAAGAGAGAGAAAGATAGACACCTGCAGATCTGCTTCACTGCTTGTGAAGCCGACCCCCTGCATGTGAGAAGTCGGGTCTCAAAACTGGCTCCTTATGCTTGGTAATATGTGCACTTAACAGGGTGTGCCACTGCCCAAGCCCTCAAGAGGGAAAAACACCACAACATTGAAGCTTCTTCCAGAGAAGGGGGAGCCAGGTCCTGATAACCAACTAAACAAGCCAATACTTTTAGACTGACCCCTGATGTAGATGAAGATGCAGGAAGGAACACAGCCTCTCAGGCCTATGGACTCATTTGAATTTAGGAAACTTCCATCAGCCATTTGGGGACAAGATAACCTTAATGGAACAGGTGAGTAAAATATCTGAGCCTCAGTTTCCGCATCTATGCAGCCCTCCTTACCAGTGCTGAATGGAGAATCAGAAGGGATCTGAGTGAGTGGTGGAATGCACTCAGCATAGCTCAGTAAACAGACAGCAAACACTGCAGAAATGTTAGCTCTCACCATCTGGAATTCCCCTTGATTAGACCTGGAATGCTGCTTTCTCATCCCCCAGGGGATGAGTCGTGCCTGGCTCACAATTGACACTCTGAATTTGTTGTCTGCGTAAATGAATGAAGAAATGAAGAAATGAATGAGTGAATGAATGAGTGAGTGAGTGAGTGAGTGAGTGAGTGTATGAATGAAACCCTGATCAACTGCTGTGACTGATATCCTCACCTACCAAAACTGCCAATCACAGCCTGCCTCACTTCCAAACTTCTTGTTAAGGCCCAGTGTCTGCAGTGGCTTCGGCAGCTGGGGACAAACTGTCGGGCTGCACTTGGTACAATGTCAAGGGAGACAGCTCAGCGGTAGAGCACTGGAATGACTGAGGTTCTGGGTTCAACTCCCTGCACCAAATATGCCGGAATAGTACATGGTGTTTGGTGTTTTTTTTTTTTTTCTTTTCTTTTGTTTCTGCTTTCCTTTTCTGTGTTAACATGAAAAAAATGTGATCATGGTAGGTGTTCAATAGTCGCTTGGCAGCTTTGTGAAAAACATAGTAGTTATTGTTGGGGAAAGCCCAGAATTGTGATGGTGGGTACCCTGTGTAACGACACCTCTGAAACCTTTTTTAAAATTTTTTAAAATATTTATTTATTGGATAAGGACAGCCAGAAATCAAGAGGGAAGGGGGTGATAGAGAGGGAGAGAGACAGAGAGACACCTGCAGCACTGCTTCACCACTCGCAAAGCTTTCCCCCTGCAGGTGGGGACTGGGGGCTCGAATCTGTGTCTTCGAGCATTGTAATACATGCGCTCAACCAGGTGCGCCAGCACCCAGCCCCACCTCTATTAAATCGCTAGTAAAGATTATATTAGAAACAGTCGAGCAGTGGTGCACCCAGTAGAGCACATGCATTGCCATGCACAAGGATGCAGGTTCAAGGGCCTGGCCTCCACCTGCAGAGGGGAAGCTTCACAAGTGGTGAGGCAGTGCTACAGCAACTCTCCCTATTTCCCCCTTCCCTAACAATTTCTGTCAATTGAGAGAGAAGAGGGAGAAAGAGAGAGAGACCTGCAAGGGGAAAGCTTTGCAAGTGGTGAAGCAGTGCTGTAGGTGTCTCTCTGTCTTTGTTCCTCTTTATCTTCCCTTTCCCTCTTGATTTCTGGTTGTTTCTATCCAATAAATTAATTTTAAATATATATATATATAACATATATATTATATAGTGAGTGAGAGAGAGACCTACAGACCTGTTTCATTGCTTGTGAAACATGCCCCTCTGCAAGTGGGGAGATTTAAAAGATTATATTAGATTTTAAAAAAAGAAAAGACAGGGAGTCGGGTGGTAGCGCAGCAAGTTAAGTGCAGGTGGCACAAAGTGCAAGTGTAAGGACCGGCATAAGGAACCTGGTTCAAGCCCCCGGATCCCCACTTTCAGGGGAGTTGCTTCACAAGTGGTGAAGCAGGTCTGCAGGTGTCTATCTTTCTCTCCCCCTCTCTGTCTCCCCCTCCTCTCTCCATTTCTCTCTGTCCTATCCAGCAACGACGATATCAATAACAACAATAATAATAACCACAACAAGAAAACAACAAGGGCATTAGAAGGGAATAAATAGATAAATATTGGTGGCGCAAAGCACAAGGACTGGCATAAGGATCCCGGTTCGAACCCCGGCTCCCCACCTGCAGGGGAGTCGCTTCACAGGCGGTGAAGCAGGTCTGCAGGTGTCTATCTTTCTCTCCTCCTCTCTGCCTTCCCCTCCTCTCTCCATTTCTCTCTGTCCTATGCAACAACGACAACAACAATAATAACTACAACAATAAAACAACAAGGGCAACAAAAGGGAATAAATAAATAAAATAAATATTAAAAAAATGAATAAAATATTTAAAAAATAGATAAATATTTAAATAAAAAAAGGAAAAGTAGCTTGACAAAGGAATGAATGGATGAATGAGTGAGATACAATTGCCCAGGTTGGGTGTCAGAAATCCAAGAGAAGACATCATCTTGTACCCCCTTCCTTAGGGCTCAGAATGTTTGGCGAGAACTTAAGAGGAGGGAGGAGCTTCAGAAAATCCGCTTGGGGAGGGAGAAGGGCAGTTGTCCAGCACCACCTGTTTGCCTGCCTTCCCTGCCTTCTCTTCAGCTGGTCCTCCCCTTCCCCTCCTGCCCTGGGGGTGGGGAGTCGTGGGCCTGTCCACCACCTGCTGCCCTAGGAGATGAGGGCTTCATACAAACAAACCGGGGCTCCTCTGAGCCAAATTGCTCTCTGGCTATGCATCATGGTGTAGAGGGTCATGGCTGCAGCTGCTGAGGTAAAAGAGGGGTGAGCCAGTGAGTCTGGCTCGGGCACTTCATGGGGTGTGGGGGGGAGCCATTTCTTTCCACAGAAACAGCATATGGTGTTTATCTACTTTTCCCAAGGAGGTGCTGGGGCTTCCCAGCATGTGGGACATTAAAAGTTTCAGAATTGCTCTGGGCTTCTGGAACCCAAGTTTTGGAAAGCACAGAGTGGTCAAAAAACCTATAGAGCTGTGCACAGCAGTCCACCAAATCATAAAGAGCGCTCCCAGTGGATGAGAGGCTCTAGAAGAGGCCTCCCTGGAGTCAGGCTCCAGTGTGCCCAGCCAGGCCCAGCCAGCCTGATATGATGACAGGTGAGTGTGGCAACCAATGAGTGCTTTATGCTTACAGCTGCTGGCAGGCACCACCTCAATCCTACTCAGCCTCCAGCAGAAGTCTGTGGCCTTCAAGAGCGCTGGGGAGACCCTTAAAGGCTTCCAACTTTCCTCCTCAAGCTGGCTGAACTTGGCTCCCGCTGCAAGTAGCAACAACCACCTCAAAGCTGCTTCCCCAAAGCGCTCAAAAAATGGAAAATGTTAAGGACATTTGTAGGAAGCCAAAAGATGCCCAACAGGACAGGCATCATTTTCCTCACCACCCTAGAAGTCACCTTCTCCAGCCTGGGAGAGGCGGGGCGTGGCATCAGGAAGTCTCATAGCCCTGGGAGCAGGCCTCTGTGAACTCCTAGAGGCCTAAGGACTCTGACGTTTTGGGCTTATGAGTCCACAGAGACAGTCTCTCTCTCTCTCTCTCTCTCTCTCTCTCTCTCTTTCTTCTTCCTTCCTTCCTTTTTTTTTTCAATGCCTCTTTTTAAAATGTATTCTTTCATGTTTCTTTTCTTCTACACCAGGGTTGTCACTGGGACTTGGTGCCTGCACCGCTTTACCATTACTGGCAACCATTTTGTTCCTTTCCTTTCTTTCCTTTGATTGAGGTGAGAGACAGATAGAGGTAGAGAGGAAAGGGGGGATAGAGAGGAAGAAAGACAGACATGCAATGTCTCTTCTGCTTCACCACTTGTGAAGCTTCCCCCTTGTAAGGGGCTTGAATGCAGGTAAACAAGTGAGCCACCAACTGGTCGTGACTCGGTCACTTCTTGTGTTTGATGCTAATAATAGGGTCCTTAACAGTGACTGCTGGTGCTCACTGTAGACTCTGCACTCTGCTAAGTGGTCATGACCCTGGACCTTCATTCAACCTCTGTGAGTCTCAGTGTCATGCTTTGACCCAAAGTGGGAGAAGTATAGTCCTGGAGGGTGCCTACTTTTACATGCATACAACCCAAGTTCAAGTCCCTAGACCACCACATGAGAATGCTATGATGCTGCCAGGAGGGGATTTGGTACTGTGATATCTCTCTCTCTCTCATCCTCTTTTATATTTCTTCCTTTTTTTTCTTCACCAGGGTTATCACTAGGACTCAGTGCCTGCACAGCTCGAGCATTTCTGGTAGCCATTTTGTTCCTTTCCTCTCTTTCTTTTGATTGATGTGAGAGACAGGTATACAGGAAACAGAGAGTTAGAGGAAGAGACAGAGACACTTAAAAAGTCAGCCCAGAGCATTGAAACCCCAGAAACAACAACAACCACAACAACTCAAGGTGTTGTAAGAATTACGAGGAGAGAGAATGCTTTGTGAAATGCTAAGCTCTCTTTTTGGTTCATATTAAATACTGAGTAAGTGGTTGTTGTTGTTGCTATTACTCCAAATGAAAAGTAGCAAAAAAATCAATCTCTCGGGAGTCGGGCGGTGGCGCAGTGGGTTAAGCGCAAGTGGCGCAAAGCGCAGGGACCGGCGTAGGGATCCCGGTTCAAGCCCCCGGCTCCCCACCTGCAGGGGAGTCGCTTCACGGGCGGTGAAGCAGGTCTGCAGGTGTCTATCTTTCTCTCCCCTCTCTCTCTGTCTTCCCCTCCTCTCTCCATTTCTCTCTGTCCTATCCAACAACAAAGCAACGTCAATAATGGCAATAATAACCGCAACGAGGCTGCAACAACTAGGGCAACAAAAAAGGGGAAAAATGGCCTCCAGGAGCGGTGGATTCATGGTGCGGGCACCGAGCCCAGCAATAACCCTGGAGGAAAAAAAAAATCTCTCTCTCTCTCTCTCTCTCTCTCTCTCTCCTTCTCCTCCCTCCCCCACCTCCTTCTTTCTTCCTCTCTCCCCTTCCCATCTATCTGAATGAAAAAGCAGCCCAGTGCGGTGAAATGGAACATGTGTAAGGCCCAGTGATAAAAGGAAGACCACTCAGCTCAAATACTCATAGTCACACAAAGGTCATACTTAACTTCCTTAGATGGTGATTTTCCTAAAATTTTCCCACACTGTGTGTGTGCGTGGAGGGGCATTCTATGAGGTGGCAAGCTGAAGATACTTAAGTTTATTGTGACTTTGACACATCACTATGACCTTTTGTTGATGGACTTCGATAATGTACAGACAGGCCCTCTGGAGACTCTTCCAGTGACTGGTGCAGTAACTGTGTGAATCTCTGGGGCTTAAGCTTAAGCCCATCTTGTCCATAGGGTAAGGTCCTTTCACACTGGCTCTGAGTTCTATAAATGTCCTTACTACCCTTTAGTAGTAGTTATTCTTTTTTTACTCTTATAATAAAGGATAAAGTATTGGGGGCCTGGGAGATAATAGATTGCTCAGCAGTTGAATCCAGGTTTTGCCTGCAAGAGGTCCCGGGTGTGATCTTGGTAGAAGATATGGCAGAGGTGGGTGGTGACTGGTATCACATAAAAATAAGAATGGGGGTGGGGGGAGTCGGGCGGTAGAGCTGTGGGAGGTGTCTCTCGTTCTCCCTCCCTATCTCCCTGCCCTCCTCCATTTCTATCTGTCATATCAAATAAAAAGAAAGGAAGGAAGGAAGGAAGGAAGGAAGGAAGGAAGGAAGGGAGGGAGGGAGGGAGGAAGGAAGGAAGGGAGGGAAGAAAGAAGGAAAAGTGGGCTACCGGGAGTAGTAGATTCATCATGCAGGCTCTGAGTCCCAGTGATAACTCTGGTGGTAATAAAAATAGCCCTAGTAGTAAATAATAATAAGGCCAGAGAGACAGCTCACTGGGTAGGATATGTACGCTGAAATGCATGCTGCCCAGGTTTGAACCTTAGCACCACATGGAAATGTCATAGCAATGGGGAGATATCTCCCTCTCTCCTCTCCCTCTCTCTCCTCCCTCTATCTCTGTCTCTTCTGTGTTTCTATCTGAATGACAAAGTCAGCCAGGAAATGTTGAAATCCTGCATATACAAGGTTCCAGCTCCACAAATAAATACAATCAAAAGAACTTAAAAGAAGGAGGCCAGGTGGTGGCTTCCTGGGCTGAGCACGTGTTACAGTGTGCAAGGACCTGGATTCAAGCCTCTGGCCCCCACCTGCAGGGGGAAGCTTCACAAGTGGTGAAGCAGTGCTACAGGCGTTCTTTCTTTTCCTCTCTATATTCCCCTTTCCTCTCAATTTCCCTCTGTATCCAACAAATATGTTAATTAAACAAAAACAGCAAAAAAAATTAAAAGAGTAAAATGTTGGACTCAAAAGAGAGAAATGGGTGGGAGGGATAATAAGAAAAGGCCCTCTGACCTAGCCCAGAATTTGGGGGAGGGTAGTGGTGACTCACTATCTGGTAGGGAAGATTGCAAAAATAAAGGCACAATTGTAACAATTATAAAGTGGAGAGTAGTTCTCTGCAGGAGAGGAGTAGGGGCATTGTGAGGCCCTGGCAGAAGGAGTACTGAATGCAACCTTGGAGTGTGTTTGTTTTCATCTGAGAAAAAGCCAGCAGCAACAACAAAGGCGAAGCTTGGATGAAAACAAGTGGAACCCAGCAATCCCAGAAACAAAGGCAGTGCAGACAGTGGCCTGGAGGGTCTCTCTGGGGGCTGCTCCCCTGGCCCAAACAGTTATGTTTTTTTTTTCCTCCAGGATTATTGCTGGGCTCAGTGCCTGCACCATAAATCCACCGCTCCTGGAGGCCATTATTTTTCCCCCTTTTGTTGCCCTTGTTGTTGTAGCCTCGTTGTGGTTACTATTATTGCCATTGTTGATGTTGTTCGTTGTTGGATAGGACAGAAAGAAATGGAGAGAGGAGGGGAAGAGAAAGATAGACACCTGCAGACCTGCTTCACCGCCTGTGAAGCGACTCCCCAGGTGGGGAGCTGGGGGCTCGAACCGGGATCCTTACGCTGGTCCCTGCACTTTGCACCACATGCCCTTAACCCACTGCGCCACCGCCCGACCCCCAACAGTTATGTTCTCTTTTCCTGATCCTCCCTGAGCTTGTTGGTGAGACTCCTGCCTCCAGCCCTCAAAAAGGACTTAATCCTTTAAAAAATGCTTTGGGGGGGAGGGGCCGGAAGGTGGCACACCTGGCTAAGTGTCTCTGTCTCTGTCCCCCTCCCTTCTCAGTTTCTCTGTTTCCTATTTTATCCTATCAAATAAAGAGGGAGGGTGGCCACCAAAAATGATGGATTTCTTGGAGGGAAAAAGTGCTTGTGTTATATATTTTCATAGTACTATACAATATAGAAAGACACAAAAGTGGGGGGGTCACCGTAGGATTCCAGTGCTCTTCATCTGAGGGGGAGTATGTGTGAAGACACACCAAAATGCGGATTTTTCATATGTTCTTGCTTCTTTTTTCTTTCTTTCTTTTCTTTTCTTTTTTTTTTTTTTTTTTTTTTTTTTGGTCTTTAGGGTTATCGCTGGGGCTCACTCTTGGCACTATGAATGGCTCCTAGTGGCCATTTTTTTCTTTCTGTTTTATTTGTATTTGACATGACAGAAAGAAATTGAGAGGGAAAGGGAGATCGAGAGGGAGGAAAAAGAGACACATTCAGACCTGCTTCACCATTCATGAAGTGTCCTCCCGCAGTGCAGGTGGGGAGCAGGGGCTCGAACCCAGATCCTTGCACTTGGTGGTATGTGTGCTTAGCTTACTGTGCTATCACCTGCCCCCCTTCTTTCTTCTCTCCCCATCCCCAATTCCAACATCACTTTATTGAAAAAGTGTTGATTTGCAGGGTTTTTATTATCACAAGGGTACATTTCCATATAGCTTTTTCTTCTAAGCAAGCTATTTTAACTTTCTTTTTTTATGTTGTAGGATTGATTTTCAATATTGTCTAAATTTTAAGTGGGCTACTTGACAGATATTTCAGTTTTTTCCACAATGGGCGTATATTATCTTGATTACCTGAAGAAAAAAAAAAGTATTAAATTTAAAAGTACAGACTCTGCAAAATCTCAAGTGTTATGAAAGTCTGCTTCTATGCCCTCCTAGAGGGGAAAACAGGCCAGTGGTTGCCAGGAGGCTGGGGTGGGAGAATTTTCTGGAATGATGGAAATATTCTGTATCTCAGTTGTGGTCACAGTCATGTAATTGACTGTATGTGTTTTCCAAAACTCACAGAACTGTATACTAAATGGGACATATTTTACTCTACATAAATAATATCTTGATGAAGCAGAAGGCTTTCTCATGTTAGAGTTTGGATCATCTCTCTAGTTCTCTAGCCTGTGGAACATTTGATGGTCCTAGGAAGGTAATGAACATTTCAGAGACAATGATCCTGAAAGGAAGATGAAGGAAACAGATAACAGACATTCTCATGTTCCTGTCAGTCTTTCCGAGTTCAAATTTAGATGGTTGCAGTTTGACTTTGACTTTTCCTTTTTGTTCTTTCTTCCTTTTTTTTTAAGTCTCTTGAGACCAGGATTTATGTGAAAGATATAGTTTGTTATAAATAAAATAAATAAATAATAAAAATAAAACAAAATAAAAAGACATAGTTCTACTTGGTGTTCAATGAAGTGACTTTCGTATGAATTCAAGTATATCATTTCCAACTCAAGTGATAGCTTTGTGAAACATTTATATCTGTGACAGCACCTGATAAATTTTTTTGTTGGAAATGTTGCTTGTATGGTGAGAAAAGACTGTCAAAATAATCCCCCTCGATCCTGTCACCTCAGGGATCAATCATTTATTGTGTTGTTTGTGCCAGTATCCTTTCTATAGTCAAGGTGAAGGGGGATTGAGGAAAGGGAATGACAATTTTATAATTCTCTTTTTCATTTACTGCAAGGGACACAACATAAAGACTTAGAGTAAGCAAACACATAAGCCAACAGCTGTCAAGAAGCTAAGCTTTTCTGGAGCAGGAAGGAGACACACACAGACACAGACCTCGATTCCTACATCAGGACTGGAGTCTCTGTCCTATACCACCGGGGCTGGCACCGATGTGCAAATTCATCCATAATATTGAAATTTTAGACCATTATTTTGCTTTAATGTAGAATTGAATTGTGGCTGTGGAGGCAGTTAGTTCAATTACAAAGCATAGGACTTTCATGTATAAGGTTACAGATTCAATCCCCAGCATCACATAAGGCAGAGCCAAGTGATTCTCTGTTATCTCTCTCCCTCTCCCACCACTATAAAATAAATTTATGAAAGAGCCAGATCACTGTTCATAAGTAATAATAGAGGCACTGTATAATTGAGGTAGATCTGAAACTACCCTTTTGGTTCTTATTTTAACAAGAGAAAGTTGGAGATCAGTATTTTCGCAGAGAAAAACTAGGTCAGGCGAGACTGGGCGTGTTGGGGGAGTGTATGAGGATGTTGCAACATCTTCGTCAGAACCTGAAGGCATCATGTTGAGTGAGACAAGTCAGAAAGAGAAAGACCAATACTGAATGATCTCACTTATAGGTGGGACTTAAGAACAAAGAACAGTAAGGAAAAACATAAGGTGAAACTTGCGCTGGGTGTGGTGTACTCCACCAAAGCAAAGAACTCGGGAAGGGGGAAAGGGACAGGATGAAGGGATATTGGGATCCTGTTGTGTCCCCTAGATTCCAATCAAGGGGAGGTGAAAGGCTGTGCTTATATGTTGAAGATTATATGTAAACCATTAACCACCACCCCATAAAATTTAGAAAAAGAAGTGAAAAGGCTAGGTCAATACAGAGAGGAGGAGAGTCGTTCCATTTATTTTTGTTGTTGTTCTTGCCTTCAGAGTTATTGCTTGGGCTTGGTGCCTACACTACAAATCCACTGCTCCTGCAGCCATTTGTTTTTTTATTATTTTTTGGCTAGGACAGAGAGAAATTGAGAGGGAAGGTGAAGATAGAGAAGGGAGAGGGAGAAGGAGAGAGATACCTACAGATCTGCTTTACAGATTGTGAAGTGACCCCCCCCCCACCTCCGTAGGTAGGGAGCCAGGGGCTTGAACCAGGATCCTTAAGCGAGTCCTTGGGCTTCATACTATGTGCACTTAACCCGGTGCGTCACCACCGCCTGGCCCCAGTTCCATTTACTTTTTAATTTACCTGTAGACTCTTCAGTTTCTCCTTTGAAGTGTCTCCTATTGGTTGGAACAGAAACTATGTGTACACATGCTACCAGTTCTAATAAACTCAGCTGAGAAATCACAGATACTAAAAAACTGGAAAATAAGCAGTTGATACAAAGGGCATAACAAAAAGACAATATAACACCCTACAGTGAAAAATCAATGATCCTGTTGGCCTACTGTGATTACAAACTTGGAGAGTTGAGTTCTAGATCCACATAGTCAATGCTGCACTGATGTCTCCACTTGACTTCCATAGATACCTCATGGTCATTAAGTGTAACCCTAAATTCCTTCCTTCTTTCCTCTCCCTATCAGCTCTTCTCCTTAGCTACTAGTTCTTGATGACTAAAATCACAACTCACCAGTCACTCATCAGAAGCCTGGCAGAACTTGCTAACACTCCACCCTCCCTATACCTCCAATCCCCAAGCAGTCACTAGGTCTCCCCTGAAGCAGTTTGGGTCATTCCCAAACTATCACCACTGGTTGGTGATGTCTCCATATTTCTGGATCCAGTGGATCCTCTTCTGTCTTCGTATTATTTGATCACCATTATTGAACATTTCTTCCTTCTAAGAGTTACTTTTTTCACCCTTGATATCTGAATCCCCCTCTTGTTTTCCACCAACCTCTCCAGTTATTCCTTCTAGTTATTCTTTCTTCTCTTCAAAAATCACTGGTTCGGCCTCGTGTGAGCTTAATGTGCAGCTTGGCGATACGAGAATCCGGCATGAAGCCCAGCCAGTCTATCTTGGCGTTACTCTCGATCGCACTCTGTCATTTCACGAACATCTCATAAAAACTGCAGCAAAGGTGGGCGCGAGGAACAACATCATTGCAAGACTGGCCAGCTCCTCATGGGGCGCGGGCGCTTCCACACTACGATCATCTTCTCTGGCATTATGCTATTCCACTGCAGAATACTGTGCCCCAGTATGGTTCCGTAGCCCCCATGTCCACCTGGTTGATTCCAAATTAGATTCCTCCATGAGGATAATTTCTGGAACCATCCGTTCCACCCTGGTTCCATGGCTGCCAGTTCTTAGCAACATCGTCCCGCCAGATATTCGTCGGGATGCGGCATCATCTAAGTTCATTTCCCACGTCTACGCTCGACCGGACCTGCCAATATACGCGGATATCTTCGCCCACCCTGTCCAACGCTTGACGTCTCGTCACCCAATCTGGTCCCCTACGCCTACACTGAACTTCTCTGTTCCAGTCTCTTGGAAACAGAGTTGGCAGTCAGCTGAGGTAAAGAACAAACACCTCATCACAGACCCCTGCAAGCGTCAACCCGGCTTTGACCTAGCACGTTATGATTGGGCCCTCCTCAATCGCTATCGAACAGGCCATGGCCAGTGTGCCGCTATGTTCCATCGCTGGGGAGCCAGAGACGACCCGAACTGCCCCTGCGGCTCCAGACAGACTATGACCCACATAGTCAACGACTGCCACCTCTCCAGATTCAAAGGAGGTCTCGAAACTTTACATCAGGCTCAACCTGACGCTGTTGACTGGCTACGGAAGAAGGGCAAACGCTAGAAGAAGAAGAACTGGTTCTGGTTATTTTCTTATTAGCTGTTTGGTTTGCAGCTTTTTCCAAGGACTCTTTCTCTTGGCAATTTTACTGACTTCTGAAGTTTACATGTCTCTCCCATGCCCCCCCCACACACACACCTTGTCTTTTAAGGGAACTATAGAATAATAATTCATCTAATCGCAAGTTAGTTTCTACCACTAGATTGGAGTCCCTTGAAGGCAGAAGCCATTCGTATTCACTTTGATTCCAAGTATCTAGGGTAGGTAAGGATATAGACTAGGTTTATTATGTAAATGAATTATTAGTAAAGTCAAGTCATTATTTTCCTATGAAAGGGTGAGGTTTGAGTCTGACATCCCTTTCAATGGGTCAGAACCAGTAGAGGTCAGCTGAGCAAAGTCCCACATAATGAGAACAAGTTGTTGCCTTCATCATTACTCAGAGTAGTGAGTTCTGTCTTGGATGGTAGCCATAGGCCAACTGTGAACTCTAACTAGCCATCTTGAAAGTGTAATGTTGGCCATCCAGAGAAGCATATGAGAACAATCACTAACCCAAATGATGGAAAGATGTAGCCCAGAGAAATAATCTTCCTTCTCTCCTTGGTGTTCACATCTGAGCCACTATTTACACAATGGGTGTTGGATCAATAAAACTTTGAAATGAAGGAGAGAAGGCTTCTCTTTTTCCTTAGTGTCTCTGGGATCTACATATCAAACCACACACTCTACTGGGGAAAACTAAGATGAACCGATAAAGAAATGGTTTTCTCTGTAGCTAAAGTACATACTTTGAGAGTTACTGCATTGAACATGCATTTTTAGGTCAGCATCAGACCAACAATTCCTGGGTGGAGGAATAAAATCCCACTGAAGAAGGGATTCAGTCATGAGTTAACACAAAGGCAAACTTAGGGCTAGTATTTCATTGTGTTTGTATGCTTGTTCGTTTTTTACTGCCACCAGGGTTATTGCTGGACCTCGGTGCTGGTACTTTAAATCCACCACTCCCAGCGGCCATTTTTTTCCCCTTTTTTCTTTCCCTTTCTAATTTTTATTAGGTAGGACAGAGAGAAATTGAGAGATTTCAAAGAGAAACTGAGAGATAGGGACATACAGGGAGAGAAAGATAGAAACCTGCAGACCAGCTTCACCTCTAGTGAATTGGACCTCCTGCTGGAAGGGGTTGGGTCCGCTGTGTTTTGTTTTGTTTTGTTTTGCCTCCAGGACCTGTGCTACAAATCCACTGATCCTGTGGCCAATTATTTTATTGTATTTATTATTTTATTTATTATTATTAATTTATATTATTTTATTTTATTGATAGGACAGAGAAAAATTGAGAGAGGAGGGGGAGATATAGAGGAGGCGCAAAAATACACACCTGTAGATTTGTTTCACTGCTTGTGAAACGACCTTCCTACAGATGGGGAGCTAAAGGCATGAACTGAAATCCTTGCATGGGTCTTTGCACTTTGTACTATGTGCCCTTAACCCAGTGTGCCACCGCCTACCTCCCCTTCCCCTGTTTTGTTTTATTTTAATGACAGGTCTTGGAGAGTCATCTTTTTCTCAAGATAGTTCAGAAGTGAGTTCCCAAGATCTCCAGATGCAACGAGACCTCATCTTGGAAACATTGGCTGGAAGAGCTGGTGACTCACACCTCAGATGAATTAATTAACGTTAAGAAAACAAAAACCAGATGTTTCCTCAATCTTCATATAAGCCTCTGTCTTTTTTTTTCCCCCCATCATGCTTTCAATTGCTGGTTTCTTTCTATTGATGCAAGAATCAGTGTTTTAAAAATTGAATCTCTCAGAAAAAGAAAGATGAATACAAGATGATCCCACTCATAGACAGAAGTTGAAAAATAAGAACAGAATGGAAAACACAAAGCAGAACTTGAGAACTTGGACTGGAGTTGGTGTATTGCACCAAAGTAAAAGACTGTGGGGTAGGGAGGGGAGGGTCCCGGTCCTGGAAGACAGAGGAGGACCTAGTGGGATTTGAACTGTTATGTGGAAAACTGAGAAATACGTGGTCCAGGAGGTGGTGCAATGGATGAAATGTTGGACTCTCAAGCATGAGGTCCTGAGTTCAATCCCTGGCAGCACATGGACCAGAGTGATGTCTGGTTCTTTCTCCTATCCCTCTCATTAATAAATAAATATTAAAAAAAAATAGAAAACCAGGACCAGGTGGTGGTGCACAGGTGGTTAAGTGTACACACTGCAGTACACAAGGTTACAGGTTCAAGTTCCTTGTCCCCACCTGCAGGGGGAAAGCTTCACGAGTGGTGGAGCAAGGCTGCAGGTGTCTCTCTATCTCTCTCCCTCTGTCTCCCCCTCTCCTCTCAATTCCTCTCTGTCTCTAGCCAATAATAAATAAATAAATAAATAAAAACATTAAAACATTGTAAAACTCTAAAAAAAAACCCTTAGAAATACTACACATGTACAAACTACTGTATTTTACGGTTGACTGTAAACCATTAATCCCCCCAATAAAGAAAAAAATGTCAAAACAAAAAAATTTGAATCTCTGCATACATGATGATCTGTTTCAACCACTGCGATTTGGCTCAAACATCCGCAGAGACTGCAGCTCAGGCCCCAACTGTTTCAGCAACCTAATGGTACACACAGAGTTAGAGCACGACACACTAGAGGGCTTTGGATGCTAGACTGGGTTTGTTAGGGAAGTCTAACAGCCTTTAGAGCAAAGCACTCAGTGGGCTTGAATGGAAACCTCTACAGAACCGGGGAGGGTCTGGCCAACCAGCCGTGGCTTCCTTTCTATATCCAGGATCCATTCCTTGGCCCCTGACTCTCCTGGAAAATGCTAAGAAGTGCTTTTTTGAGAGCCCGCAACATATATTTTCCTTCTTCTGGCCAGACTAGTGGAGGGTACACCAAAATCCAGAGTGACGCACTTTTAAAAAGTTTCCTACTAACACCACCCATCATTGCCCGAGAGCTTCAGAAGCTTTCTGCTTCCTATTTTGTAAGGAGGGAAAAATCATTCCTTTCCCCCCCCTTCTCCATCTATTGTACTTTGGTTAAAGCCATTAATTTCCCCCAGACACCACCCATAGCAGAAAGTTCCAGATGTTCTTAGGTTATAACAAGAGAATGAATTGCAAATGATGGTTTTAGTTTTCCAAGCTTGCATACTCTCCCAGTTTTTTTTTTTCCTTTTGAGGCCCTGAACCCCTTTCTCCCGAAATTCTTTTTCCAACTGGCCTCCACTTCCCCTGACCTAAGTGAGCTAGAGCCTGATTCAGAGGTGTACTTTTACTGTCATGGCTCTTAACTTCTTTGTTAACAGTAGGCATACTTACTACCATTCCACCCACCCACCTGCTCAAATCAAGTCACTAACAGTCTGTCCACTCCCTAACCTCATCCACTTGCTATATTCAGTCTCCAAGTTCCATTGAGTGGACCACGGATGACCTTTTCCCACCTCTCCATTTCCACTGCCATTTCTCTAGTCCAGTCAGATCACCACTTCGTCAAGCCTTTGTCTGTGGATAATCATTCCCTTCTGGATAATCTATCCCTCACACTATAGGCACAATGAGAATCATCGTCATCATCATCATCATCATCATCATCATCATTATTATTATTATTTTGCCTCCAGGGTTATTGCTGGGGCTCGGTGCCTGCACTATGAATCCACTGCTCCTGGAGGCTATTTTTTTCACTTTTGTTGCCCTTGTTATTTATTGTTGTTGTCATAATTATTGTTGTTGTTATTGTTCTTGTCATTGTTGGATAGGACAGAGAGAAATGGAGAGAGGAGGGGAAGTTAGAGAGGGGGAGAGAAAGACAGACACCAGCAGACATGCTTCACCGCTTGTAAAGTGACCCGCCTGCAGGTGGTGAGCCGGGGGACAGAATCGGGATCCTTACGCTGGTCCTTAAGCTTTGTGCCATGAGCGCTTAGTGCCATGAGCGCTTAACCCGCTGCGCCCGGCCCCAAGAATGATCTTTCTAGAACCCAAATAAGATTATGCCCCCCAGACACTGCTACCTCCTGCTCATACAGTGGGCACCATAGCCTGAGAAAAATGTCTTCCACTGGTGAGTAATATATAAATGTTAGTTAAAGCTAGGCTGCTTGAGGTCAGAGGTAAGGCTTTCTCTGGTCTCCCAGCCCTGCCTCCTGTCTTTATCACTTGGCTGTTCCTCCATCACGGTTCCATGTTGTTTCCCAGGCACTGAACTGACCTCGGGGTTCTGGTCAGCTCTCTATTGGCAAAACCAGGTACAGTGCTTGACACAGACAGATACTCCAGATCAAATAGAACCAGAGATAACACCCTCTTCCTCAAAGGGAGTGTGTTAGCTACCTATCACTGCCATAGCCAAATCAGCACTCTGGGGCTCCAAATAGCATCTACCTGTCACCGTACGGGCCGTAGGCCCCAAATCTGAGACAGCTGCACTGGGGTCAAATGAAGGCAGGGCTACGTTCCTTCCATGGACTCTAGAGGAGACAGTTTCCTGGCCTATTCCAGCACTGAGTGACCACTCCTCTTTGTCTTCAAGGTCAGATATAGAGTATGTCTCTACCACTGCTTCCGCTGGTTCAGTTTGCTCTCTAAACACAGAGGAGAAAGAAAGTTTCTTCTATTATTCAGAGCAGTGTGATTAGACCAGGCACAGCTGGAGAGCCATGCTGCTCCACCTATCTCAAGGTTGAGTTGACAGAAACTTTAGTTCCATCTCTAACTTGACTTATCTTTGTGATGTAACAACATTGTTGCAGGTTCTACAAATTAGGGTCTGGGTCTCCTTGAGGGATATTTTCTCTCTCTCTCTCTCTCTCTCTCTCCCTCCCTCCCTCTGCCTCTCCCTCTCCCTCTCTCCTTCCTCTCCCCTTCCCTTTCCCCTCCCCCTCCCCCTCTCCCCACCAGAATCATCACTGGGAATGGTTCCTACACTGCTCCGCTGTTCTACTGTTCTTGGTGGTCATTATTTACTTTTTATCTCTTTATGATAGAGGGTGGGAGACTGAGCGAGATAAAGAGAACCAGATGAGAGAAATCTGCAGGTCTACATTTGTAGAGCTTCTCCCTGCTGGTGGGGACTGGGTGCTTAAACCCGGTTCCTCTTGCATATGGCTTTACTGGTAAGTCACCATCCAGCCCTTATTGGGGGGTATTCTTCTCCCCACCATGAGCGGCAATAAGTGAGGGACCACAGTTCCATTTAGTGGTCCCTGTCTAACTCTTTTCACAAATGGCAATGCTTTTCCCTAAGTGCCCAGTGCAGTTGTCTTTAGCTAAAAGCCATAGTTAAGTTACCTCTCTGTCCCCAGTACCTGGTCCTGGGCTCAGTTCTTGTAAGGTGCTGAATGCTAACTGGAACTTTTTAAGTAACATACTGGTCGACTGGAATGACTAAATAGCAACCCCTTGGCTTCCCCTTAGAAAATGAAGCTTAGTTTGTTGAGGACTCAAGAAAGTGTCAGAAAACCAATTTTGCAGCACAATCAGGGGGTCCAATTGCCATTATGTTGCTTTCTCACACTGACTAGCTCTAAGATGGAAAAAAACAAGCATCATCCATTATCTGACACAAGTCATCCAGATTTTGCAGATGAAAAACACAGCTCACATGCTCTGTCTAGGCCACATGGGAACACAGCTGTATAGGAAATTCAACAGCACAAAGACAGAAATCATGCAATAACACCTCATGACTCCCAAAGCAACCAAGAATCAAATACTTTGCAAGAAATTCTTGTAAGCCCAATGTTTAAACACACAATGAGCCACTTCAATTCCAACAAATCTGGAGAAATTAAACCTTGTTTCCAAGAAGCACTCATCAGAGCCTTCAAGGCATTTTTCCATGACTCTGAAAGAAGTAATTTGTACAACCACACCCCCATCTCCTAAACTGGGACCCAGAGCTCATCAAGTAGTTCTGGTGGCCATCCAGGACCTCAAGGGCAGGCCTCCCCAGGCCGCAATCATAATACAGGTGTGCAATAGCAAAGAAAGGCTTTCAGTTAGCAACCAGAGTTGACCAGAAAACGCCAGGTCTCATAAAGTTCAGGCTCTAGTCATGATAGTTCTCAGAGGTCAATCATTGCCATGGCAACTGCTTGGGCCATCTCTGACCTGTTGAAGTGGAGATTCCAAAGGAAAGCAGCCCAGAGTAGCTTGCTTGGTCTACAAAGTTTTCCACATTTGATTCACATAGCACCTCATCAGCACCTTACAGAACACTCAACCTCCATTTCAAGAACCTTCTGAATGCTCATCCGACTGCGTCAATGCACTTCATTCCAGCTGATCCCACTAACAGGCCTGGCAGACACTTGGGGTTGGAATTGTAATCCAGTGCCTACCACAGAGAGAGCACAAAATAGTAGCTCAATACACATCTGCCAAACAAGTGCACTGTCATCATTTTATGAAAGAAAAAACAGCTTCAGAGAGGTTTCTGACTGGCTCCTTGAAGGACTGACCTCCTCAGTGAGGCCTCTCATAGCCTCACCTCTGCCTCTTGACACCCCTTGCCCTTGACACTGCATTCCCAATCTGCCCTTCATTTCAATATCTTATTAACCTTCTGCATGCATTTGCCCTCTGATTGGAATGTAAGCTTTATGAGGGTGGGAGGCTGGGGACTGGGAGGGGGTTTTGGCCCAGACTTTCTGGCAAGTCAGACCACCAATGTGATCTCAGGCTCATTCACCAAAACATCCAGCGTAATGGACTTCCAGTGCATGTCTGGCAGATAGGAGGTGGAACGACCTGACTCGTTCAGGCTGAAGGTGGGTTCAAGGTGCTCCTTGCTGTGTGTATTTGCAAGATTGGTGGCTACTTACCATGCTCTTGAAGCCAGGGAAATCATTCAGCTGGTAGATCACAGAAATCATATGCCTGAGGTTCCCAGTTCTACTCTCAGTGTCTCATTTATCAGCATGGTACTCTGGTTTCTCTCTCTCTCTTTAATTTTTTAATATTTATGTTTATTTATTTATGTATTCCCTTTTGTTGCTCTTGTTGTTTTATTGTTGTAGTTATTATTGCTGTTGTTATTGATGTCATCGTTGTTGGATAAGACAGAGTGAAATGGAGAGAGGAGGGGAAGACAGAGGTTGGGGAAGAAAGATAGACACCTGCAGACCTGCTTCACCGCTTGTGAAGCGACTCTCCTGCAGGTAGAGGCCAGGGGCTTGAACCAGGATCCTTATGCCGGTCCTTGTGCTTTGAGCCACCTGCGCTTAACCCGCTGTGCTACCGCCCGACTCCCTTCTCTCTCTCTCTTAACCTTTTTAAAAGTGTTCTGAGGATGAGTCTGCATCAACTTGAATCTCCACTCTCTGTATAGACCACAGATGTGGTACGTTGGCCACTCAAGCACTATCTGATTAAATACATGTGTAGAAAGTATCAATTCTAGGTCACGAGTGAACACTGCTCCCCAACTGGAAGTTCTTCTTCGCCCTTTTTGTCTGGTTCATCTTTTGCTTACACTTGAGCTCTAAGCCTACATATCCCATTGTTATGAAAAGCTTCCCACTCAGGTGAGGAAGACAGCAAAATGGTTATACACAAAGACCTTCACATCTGAGGCTCCACAGTTCCAGGCTCAGACTCTCACACCATCAAAAGCCAGAGCTGAACAGTGCTCTGGCTAAAAATGAGTACTATTAAAATACAAACAAAAAAAGCATCCAGATCCCCAACACCAGATGCTAGTTCCCTCTCCTTAGCCTCCCGACTTGTCCACCACAGCCTTTATGGTTATTACAGTTCACGTGCTCTGTGCAGCAGACCTTTCTCCTACAAGGTTATCGGTCCTCCTTGCCTACAGTCCCTAACGACTCCGTGTCACAGCTACCAGCCTTTCCTGTAGTGAAAACTTCATCTAAGCAGACTGCTTGCTATATCTGTTATGTGCAACACAAAGCAAGGACTAAATTATTCTGTGTTTTTGTTTGTTTTTTGCCTCCAAGATTATATCTGGGGCTTGGTTGCTGGCACTGCAAATCCACTGCCCCCGGAGGCTTTTTTTTTTTTTAATTGGTGATAGGGCAGAGAAATTGAGAGTGGAGGTGGAGATAGAGAGTGGGAGAGAAAGACAGACATCTGCAGACCTGCTTCACGGCTTACGAAGTGAGCCCTCTGCAGGTGGGGAACCGGGAGCTCCAACCAGGATCCTTGTACAGGTCTTTGCACTTCGTACTACTGTGTGCTTAACCCTGCATGCTACCGCCTGACCCTCTTGTGTTTTTTTTTTTATTGTATGATATTTTTATATTTATTTATTGTATAGAAGCAAAAATCAAGAGGGAAGGGGGAAGTAGAGAGGGAGAGACAGAGACAAGTGCAGTACTGCTTCACCACTTGCAAAGCTTCCCCCCTGCATATGGGGACCAGGGGCTTGAGGCCAAGTCCTTGCGCATGATAACGTGCACTCAACCGGTGCAGCACCACCTAGCCCCCCCCCCCCGATATTTCTTGAATGAATTCACTTTCTAGCTGACAAAGTGGAAAGGCTCATATAACTGACCGATATTACACAATAAGCAAATAGGAGAGCCTGGCTTTGATCCCAGGTCTGTGCAACTTCAAAGTCTGGATTTTGTCAGCTACACCAAACTATGTGGGCACAGAGCCATTGTCCAGAACAAGCTCTGTCTTAAGAGATGGGTTCCTTGGTACAAAGGGAAAGCAGTGTGTGAAGGCACGGTACTAGCCAGGGTGTCTACTAGCCAGGGTGTCTACCTCTCAGGATCAGAGATACATGAGCACACTTAAGAATCTGAGGACCAGGGAATCAGGTGGTAGCGGATTAAGCACACATGGCGCAAAGCACAAGGATGGGCGTAAGGATCCCGGTTCGAGCTCTGGCTCCCCACCTGCAGGGGAATCGCTTCACAGGCGATGAAGCAGGTCTGCAGGTGTCTTTCTCTCCCCCTCTCTGTCTTCCCCTCATCTCTCCATTCCTCTGTCCTATCCAACAATGAGGACATCAATAACAACAATAATAACTACAACAACAATAAAAAACAACAAGGGCAACAAAAAGGAGGATGGACAACAGACTCTATGCTCCACCTGAGGAAGATGGGTAAATATTGAGGCGGCTTGGAACGTTCCTACTCATGACCACAGAATGTGAGCTCAGATCTACAGGGAAGCAGAGGTCACATAGGCTCCTAAGCTGAATATGGGCCTCAGACCAAATCAAACTGATGGGGTTTACAGTCAACAATATTTATACCCCTTCCCCATATTAGAGAGCTACTCTCTTCCATGATCCAGCTTTCTGTTCCTTTTCCAGCCATGACATCATCTCCCCAGACAATAGCTTGGATCCACCTGCATATCAAGCCCCTGGCTCCCCACCTGCAGGGGAGTTGCTTCACAGGTGGTGAAGCAGGTTCTGCAGGTGTCTATCTTTTTCTCCCCATCTTCCCCTCCTCTCTCCATTTCTTTCTGTCCTAACAATGATGACATTAATAACTACAACAACAAAAAAAGGTAACAAAAAGGAATAAACACTAGAAAAAAAAAAGAAATACTTATTTTTAAAGTGGAGGAAAAAATCTATTTGTGGTCACGTTTTCAAACAAACTTGGATCTGCCTTCCTACCTAACTGGACACAGAATTAATTCTCCTCACAGGGGGTGGCGCTAACATTTTCATGATATTCTCCATCACTGTGTTAACGGGCTAGACAAATCAATGTAACTGAACTAGATGACTTGGAGTGGGCTTTTGTACACTGCCCAATTATAACTAAATAAAATCCCACTTTATTACACATAAGCACTACAAATGTGCCAAACTGTTAAGTTCAGGTCTGCTAGGTTGGTTTTTTATTTTTGATTGGTGAGACTACAAGTTAATGGGAGTGTACATTAACACCATTCCCAACACCAAAGGTCTGTGTCTCCCTCCCCCCCCCCAAGTGAAGCTGAACATCTACCCTTACCCTCCTCCACCCAGAGAATTTTTACTTCGATGTATATTCTGCTGAGTTTCCCTTTCTCAACTTCTGTTTATGAGTGAGATCATCCCATACTTGTCTCTTTCTGACTTATCTCACTTAACGTAATTCCTTCTAGCTCCATCCAACATGGGTCAGAGAAAGTGGGTTCATTATTCCTGACAGCTGCGTAGTATTCCACTGTGTATATATACCATAGCTTTCTCAGCCATTCATCTGTTGTTGGGCACCTGGGTTGATTCCAGGTCTTAGCTACTATGAATTGTGCTGTTATGAACATAGGTATACATATATCTTTTTGGTTGGGTGTTATGGAGTCATTGGGGTCTATTCCCAGGAGAGGATTATTGGGTCATATGGAAGGTCCATGTCTAGCCTTGTGAGGGTTTTCCAGACTGCTCTCCACAAAGACTGGACCAATTTACATTCCCACCAGCAGTGCAGAAGGGTTCCTCTGTCCCCACAGCCTCTCCAGCATTTGTTGCTGCCATATTTATTTTTTAAACATTAGTCTTCCCCCCTTTCTAGGAGATACACAAGCTGAAAAATAAATGAAAAGTCAGCACTCTTGTCACTAGAATAAACCATGACTCAAAGACAGTGAGTGGTTATTTGCAAGGCTATAATTTTTTAATGATAGATTTTTCCTAAAAGAAACCACTATTAACATCTGTCCAAGTACTCCAAGAGAAAAGAAAAAGAAATACATAAAGATAGAAAGTCTTATAACTTTAACAGCACATTGCCAAACACGGACTAGGATAAAACACCAAGGAACCTTAAAAAATAACTTAAAATGATGTAATGTTCAAGTCATTCAAACGTGTAGGAGTCACAAACAACAGAAAAACAAGTCTGGGAGGAGTTCTACTTGTACATGATGGTAGCTCAGACTGTAACTTCATCCAAGTTCACTCAGGTGTCTAAACCCAAGAGATGTATGAGCAGAGTTTGTTTTGTTCTTTGCTTGGAGATATGCAGAAACATGAGAGGAGAGGACAATCTTCCAGGTGCTGATGTAAGCATGACAGGCTTCGTTCCCCCCCTTTGACAAAGTACGTAGGCAGATTTAGCTGACTCAAGCTTCATCAGTTTCCGTAAGGAAAAAGTCTCATGCATGCTAGAAACACACAAGTTACTGAAGTCGTCATGCTAAATATTTACAGCCATGTTCAGAATGTGAGCTCAGTAACTGGACAGAATAATAATAAAAAAAGGTAGTTGTTAATTTCTGGTGGGACCTTTTACAACATGAACAGCTCTGTGGGTGAGGCTGAAGTTCAAAGTCCCTCAAACATAGAACAACAAGAAATTATTGACTGCATGAAGAGGCACACAGCATATAAAATGCAAACTTTACCAGGTTCCTGCATGGCAGGAAAGTCCCTACCGTTACATAACAAACAAATGACTATGCCAACAGTTAGAGCTGCCACTCCAAGGTATGGCAGTAGAACCCCCTCACAATCTCAAGGATTGTTTCCAACAGAACAAATACATCTGTGAGAAGGAAGTATGTACTTTGTTTGAAAAGATGATTCTGGTCTGGAAAATTTGGATGTTCTTACAAGAGATCAATTTTTGAATTGGGTAAGATTTAAGGCAACACTAACTCAGGTGTGGGGTGGGAGGAAGCCCCCAGAAGTTTTTATTTCTCTTCTGAAACATTAATAGGTTAGAATTAACACCCGCAAATTTCCCCCTCTCACATACTCAGTCCACCCTTTGGGAATTAGCATTATTACAAACTAGAATCCACTTCCATACCCTGAATGCTGAATGTCATGTACTTTTTCTTGAAAACTGTGAGAACACACACACACACACACACACACACACACACACACACACACACACACACACCAGCCTATTTAATATTAAAAAAGGAACATGAAAATAAAGGCAACTACAGCCAGTGCACATGAAGCAGCAGCCATCTTTACGCGCTCTCGAGTGTGCTACATGTATTTCCCTTACAATCAACTCTGGTGTAGTGTGGTTTCGTAAATGAACTGTCAACATGAGCTACAGACTAACAATGACACAGGACAACACAGTAAGTTCGTTTTTTTGTTTTGTTTTGTTTTTTACATTTTGCTCCTGTTTGGCTGCTAAAAAGCAGCGATTTAAATTGATATAAAAACTTCTGACCACAAAGCTTGCTATACAGATAAAGTACATAATCAAAAAAGTAAGCAGCAATTGCATATCTTATTTAAATGTATCGGCTCTGGAATATTTACAGAGTTGCGAAGAGAGATCTTCCAAGCCGCTGTTCTCCTTCCCTCCCACCTGCCCTTCCCCCCAGCCCCTCCAGATGGAAATCAAGTGCCCTCAACCATATACGCCTGTACTTTGGCTACGCTTGCTGGACGTGGCTCCTTCCACTGTCTTAGAAGTCATTGGCAGCCATCTCCCCCCCCACACACACACCAGTGTGGTCAATCCATCTGTTCTTGCTCAGCGAAGGAGGAAGAGGGCCCCCACACACCACTCCCCAACCTGGAAGGGGGCCAGCTCCAAATGCCTCTTGTACCACAACAGTCCACCAGAGCAAAAGGAAAGGACAACGTCATGAAACAGGCGGCAGCATTCTTACACGATTCTCCCAATGAAAGGAACCTCTCCTCCCTGGGCTTCCCCAGAAACAGCACTCCCGTCTTTTCTCTCCCTCTCCTCCCACAAAATGAAATTCGTTCACGTCACAAGAACTGGGAACTCTGGTTAAGTGTTAGGTAAATATAAGAAAGAGTGTTAAGTCTGTCATGTTTGAGACGTAAAGCTAACAGAACACACAACATCACTGTGAAAATAACTCTCTAAAACAGATCCAGTCTACACAGTGCAGCCAGTAAAACATAAAAGGATAGCTTGTTCACAATCTGCCTTGTACAGGATATTTATATTCATTCGGTGCCATATAAATAGCATTTATATAGCTTCAACATTCAGAGACATGCACTGGGACTTTTTTTTTTAGGTAGTACGGATTTCTTCACAATCACATGTGCAAATTTTACAAATCACTAAGTGACTATTAGTTAAGCTTAGGCTGGACTGTGTCTCGTGTTATCTAGCAAATTTAATGGGGGTTCAGAATCATCCATAGGAAGAACCAGGCGCGTCCCTCGAATGACCAGTTCATGATCCCCAAATGCAAGCTCCCGATCCAAAGCATCTTCAGAACTGTTTCCCATAAATCTCCGAGGGGCACCGGAAGCTGCAGACTCCGTGTTCACAGTAGAATCTCCATACGTCAGGCTAATATCGCCATCATTGAGAATAAGATCGGAGTCATCATCCTTCAACTGTTCCTGGTTCTAAATGCAAAGACAATTTTGAGGTTATTTTTTATTTTTATTTTTTTGCAAATCAGTAAGAAACTGATGAGACATTTCCAGTAGGAGACAGCACAAAGGTTGTGCACTTCAAACCCTCCAGGGCTAGCATGCGGCTGCCCTCCGGGTGAAGTCTAAGTTCTCAGTGTGTCTAAAAGGCATGAGCTGCTGCTCCCACCCCCAGAAGCCTACTGCATGCCAGCCAGACTGAACTGCTGGCATGTACCCACATCTCCTGGGCCTTCTCTTACCTTTTGGCCTCTCTGCCTGCCCTCTTGGAACTAGCATCTATTTATCGCTGAGGCTCAAAAAGTCACTTTCTGTTCATGATCAATGATCTGTTCTTTATATCTTAACTCTTTTCCAGCCACCAGGTTGCTGGTGCTTACCATGATGCCAACCGGATTTTCCTGGGCAGATGACCCCACCAATGTGCCTGTTTCCCCAGAGCCCTGCCTCACTAGGGGAAGAGAGAGAGAGACAGGCTGGGAGTACGGATCGACCTGTCAACACCCATGTTCAGTGGAGAAACAATTCCAGAAGCCAGATCTTCCACCTTCTGCACCCCATAATGATCCCGGGTCCATACTCCCAGAGGGATAAAGAACAGGAAATCTATCAAGGGAGGGGATGGGATATGGAGTTCTGGTGGTGGGAACTGTGTGGAATTGTACCCCTCTTATCTGATGGTTTTGTCAATATTTCCATTTTATAAGTAAAAATTAGAAATTTTTTTTTAAAGTCACTTTCTCCAGGAAGTCCTGATTTTCCAAGGTTAGATCAGGCATCCCACCTGTGTTCTCTCCTTGCATCCTGCACTTGGCCCATTTCCTGGTGGCCTATACCTTTGTATCATAAGTGCAAGCACATTGGTCTGCTCTGCACCCCCCCACACTAGATTAAGTCCGTTCTATGCTGTTGCCCAACGTCCTAAGAGTATGGGGCATGCAGAAAGTACTCATCAGCTGTAACCTTAATTGCTTATTGAATGAATTTATGTACGGCTTTTACTTTTTAAAATATTTATTTATTTATTTATTCCCTTTTGTTGCCCTTGTTGTTTTATTGTTGTAGTTATTATTGTTGTCATTGTTGTTGGATAGGACAGAGAGAAATGGAGAGAGGAGGGAAAGACAGAGAGGGGGAGAGAAAGATAAAACACCCGCAGACCTGCTTCACCACTTGTGCAGCGAGGCTTTTACTTTTGTATCAACAGTACCAAGAAACAAGAGTATCTCCAGGATGGCAAAATAGATCACATGGGTAATGCGTCTGCTTTGCCCAGTGTGCAGCCCAGGTTCAAGCCTGACTGCCAGCACACTGGAGGCAGCTTTGATGCCATGGTGACTTTCCCTCTCTTTCTTTCAGTGTATGACTCTCTTTTTCTCTATCTGAATAAGTCAGTCTAGAGTGGTGTAGTCCTGGTGATGTGACAATAACGAGAGGGGGGCGGGAGAGGAGGAGAGACAGAGAGAGAGATATGGAGAAATAGAATACCTCCAAATTGTCAAACCCCAACTACATGCTTGATTTCTAGCTTGATAAGCTCTGGGCCTAATGGGAACTTTGTAGTCAATAAAGTAAAATTAAATGAGATTTTTACAAGAGAGAAGCAAGTCGAGAATACGAAGTGCCGTTGTGACAGAAGGACATCATCAACAACAATAGTAACCACAAGGCTACAGCAACAAGGGCAACCAAAGGGGGAAAAAATGGCCTCCAGGAGCAGTGGACTCATGGTGCAAGCACTGAGCCCCAGCAATAAGCCTGGAGGCAAAAAAAAAAAAAAAGTACATGTGTGGACAATACAGCTGCTGAGCCATGGTGCTGTATACCTGAGGCCAAGAAAATGTTATCAGTCGATAAGACATCCACAAAGAGTGTGTGTGTTGGGGGGGGGGGAGGGAATCTGGAAAAATATTCAGTAAGCTGATAACTCTGCGTGACAGACTAAGTGACCTTTATATGTTCTTCTACTATCTGAAATTTTATTACAGTGGCTACATATGCCTTAAAAATCATAAAATCATTTTTCCAATACAGAAAGATTCAGTCTAAACAATCAGATTAACTTAGCAAAAACAGCTGTGATTTAATACTCCTTTGGGGAAGCAGAGCTAATAGACTTCATACATTGTGCTCTCCAACTGTGTTTGAAAAATTTGTTAAAGATAGTCAAAGGGAAAAAAATTATTTACACTGGCTATTGCTAAAAATTCGCCTAAATACTCAAAGAGGTGTGAATTAAAACCCGAAGAAGCCTTTAACTGCCAAGTGATCCCTTCCCAGTTATAACACCAAAACTTATTAGAGCCTGTCTGCCACCCAATTTGGCAACAGTCACAAAAAGCTCTGTGGTATACCACAGAGATGCAGAGGCTCTTTGGCACCTTTTAATGTTCCTATTAAATTTCAGATTTGGAGCAATAGATTGATATATATATATATATATATATATATATATATATATATATATATATATATATATATATATATATATATACCCTTTGGCCGAGAAGTTTTACATTTAAAAGCTCTTTATAGACCCTTGTGCACTCAGGTACATTTATAAGTGCAAGAACAGTCACTATGAACATTGTAGTAATAAAAAAAAATTTTTTTAAAGGAAGGAAGGAAGGAAGGAAGGAAGGAAGGAAGGAAGGGAGGGAGGGAAAAACTACTTTAAGGTCGAGCTACCTGAGCTTGATTCAATCAACTGATACAGGCAGCTGGAGAGTGGAACACCCAGGCAGAGGAGATAGCATAATGGTTATGCAAACAAAATCTTAGGCCTGAGGCTCTGAGGTCCCAGGTCCAATACCCTGCACCACCATTAGCCAGACCTGAGCAGATCTTTTGTAAACAAAAAAAAGGGGGGGTCTGGGTGGTAGTGCACTGGGTTAAGCGCACACAGTGTGAAGCACAAGAACAGCACACGGATCCTAGATCGAGACCCCCGGCTTCCCACCTGCAGGAGGGTCGCTTCACAAGCAGTGAAGCAGGTCTGCAGGTGTCTATCTTTCTCTCCCCCTGCTCTTTCAATTTCTCTCTGTCCTATCCAACAACAACAGCAGCAGTAACAACAACAATGGAAAAAAGATGGCCGTCAGGAGCAGTGGATTTGTTAGTGCAGTAACCCTGAAGGGGAAAAAAAAAAAAAAAAGAATGGAACACTCCTTAGCATAAATACAGTGAAGGGAACACAGCCCCTGTACTTGGAGAAAGTGCCAGGCAATGTTTCATTAAGCGAAAAATTAAAAAATCTAGTAGCAGAACAATACTTTTGATATCTATGAACAAGATGCCAAACAAAGCCATATAGATACATATGTACTAGTAAGTTTGTGTGAACTAAATCAGCAAGTAGTCACAGTGAACACTTAAAGGAGACAGCCTCTGAGGACTCTTTTTTTTTAAGTATTTCAACTGACTGCCATTATTATTCATGTTGATACAAAAATCATTCTATTTTGTGAATATGGACGCATAAGTAGGCTTTCAAATATGGAGGGAGTGTGGCAGGGCAGTGGCACACTTAGTCAAACATACATATTTTTAAAAAATATTTATTTATTCCCTTTTGTTGCGCTTGTTTTTTTTTAATAGTTTATTTATTTATTCCCTTTTGTTGCCCTTGTTGTTTTATTGTTGTAGTTATTATTGTCATCGTTGTTGGATAGGACAGAGAGAAATGGAGAGAGGAGGGGAAGACAGAGAAGGGGAGAGAAAGATAGACACCTGCATACCTGCTTCACCGCCTGTGAAGCAACTCCCCTGCAGGTGGGGAGCCAGGGGCTCGAACCAGGATCCTTATGCAGGTCCTTGCGCTTTGCGCCACATGCACTTAACCCGCTGTGGGAGCCCGACTCCCGCCCTTGTTGTTTTATTATTGTAGTTATGATTGCTGTTGGATAGGACAGAGAGAAATGGAGAGAGGAGGTGAAGACAGAGAGGGGGAGAGAAAGATAGACACCTGCAGACCTGCTTCACCGCTTGTGAAGTGACTCCCCTGCAGGTGGGGAGCTGGGGGCTCGAACCGGGATCCTTACGCCGGTCCTTGTGCTTTGCGCCACCTGCGTCAAGCATACATGTTTTACCTTGCAGAAACACATTGGTTCGAGCCCCACTCCTGAGGACAGTGACTTTTACTTTTTTCTCTTTTTACAGTCTATACTGTTTTGACTACTTAGCCTGCCTCATGTGGAACTCTTTCTCGTAGGTGATAAATACATTTTCATAAAATTGTTCCCACAAACCCTCAACATGATGGTGATGGCTTTTTTTTTTTTTTTTTTGCCTTCAGGGTTATCACTGGGGCTCGGTGCCTGCACTATGAATCCACTGCTCCCGGAGGCCATTTTCCCCCATTGTTGCCTTTGTTGTTGTTGTCATTGCTGTTGTTGTTGTAGGTAGTACAGACAGAAATCGAGAGAGGAGAGGAAGACCAAGAGGGGGAGAGAAAGATAGACACCTGTAGACCTGCTTCACCACCTGTGAAGCAACCCCTCTGCAAGTGGGAAGCTGGGGGCTGGATCCTTACGCCGGTCCTTGTGCTTTGCACCATGTACACTTAACCCACTGAGCTACCACCTGGCCCCCGACAGTGATGACTGTAATTTAGAGATTGAAACATGCACTTTTAGCACTGAAGTGAGGCCATGTACTGTAAATAAAATGAAAACCGGTATAGAAATAGAATTATTCACTCACTCCAAAGCTAACCTCATCAAAGCAAAAGCTGAATAAGGACAAGAGACTGGCATACTTTAATGATGACTCTTTAGTCACTATCAGGCCAGCCCATCAGCTAGGGCCCTATTTGGGGAGTCCTGAGATTCCCAAACAGATTTGATGGGCCTAGACCTCGAATAAATCCCTCTCTCCATTGTTATTGGTCATTCCTATCAGGAACAACACAATAGACCCCTTTGTGGGCCCCCATAGGACCTTGCCCTCAACTTGGATCAAAGACAATATACTCTGTGCTACACCTGAAGAAGATGGGTCCTGATACTGGGGCAGCTTAGAACATTCCTACTTTATGACCACAGAATGTGAGCTCAGATCTACAGGGATGCAGAGGTTACATAGGATCCTATGCTAAATATGGGCCCCAGATCAGATCAAATCAACGGGGTTTACAGTCCACAATATTTATACCCCTTTCCCATATTTGGGAGCTACTCTCTTCCCTGATCCAGCTTTCTGGTTCTTTTTCCAGCCATGACATTACCTCCCCAGACAATAATCAGGACCCACCTGCATATCAGATTTCAGGCTCAGGCAAAAAATTAAAAAATTAAAAAAAAAAACAAAAAAACCCACAAAAACACTAGTATAGCCACAGACCCTTTGAAATATAACTAAAATATGCCTACTAGCTACCTACAAAACAGAGACACCCCCCAATTCTTCAACTGCACTATTCCAGCCTTTAGGTCCATGATTGGTCAACAATTTGTTTGGCTTTGTATGTTAACTCTCTTTTCAGCCACCAGGTTCCAGATGCTACCATGATGCTGACCAGACTTCCCTGGACACACCAATGTGCCTTGGAGCTCCGCTTCCCCAGAACCCTTCCCCACTAGGGAAAAAGAAAGACAGGCTGGGAGTATGGATCGACCAGTCAATGCACATGTTCAGTGATGAAGCAATTACAGAAGCCAGACCTTCCACCTTCTGCATCCCACAATGACCTTGGGTCCATACTCCCAGAGGGTTAAAGAATAGGAAAGCTACCAGGGGAGGGGATGGGATACTGAGATCTGGTGGTGGGAATTGTGTGAAGTTGTACCCCTCTTATCCTATGGTTTAGTCAATGTTTCCTTTTTATAAATAAAAAATTAAATTAAAAAAGAGTACAAAACCCTTAAAAAAAAAGAAACAGAATTATTCACTACTGACAGGAAGTAGTACTATTTTAGGGCAGTTTCCTGATTGATGTTTTACAGGCCATAAATGTAGTCACAGATTTTAGTGTACCTTCTGGCTGAACAAAATACATGCTTATACCCTCTGTCATGGGTTCTGTACCCTAAAGACAAGCAAGACAGAATGGTCAAACAAACCCAGAAACACATACATAGTGTCAACATAACCAACTTAATGAAGAACTGCACATTTTGGAGAAAAGCAACTTACTTCATAAGCCTGGGGGCTGGTGAGGCATCTGGCGATAGGTCCGCAGCAGGCAGGAAGTGTGGTTGTAAGAGGAGGCCCACTGTGAGTTAGCAGAGGCTTCAGATAGCTGCGCTGGTTAAGGAAGAGCTGTGTTCCTTTCTCCCCAAATGCACATGCACAACTCATTTGATAGCCACCAGCCTCACAGTGGCCCACCTACTTCAGAGAGAGCAAAGAAACTCCACATACGTTGTCTCATTTTTACTGCCACAGTATGTCAGTGAACCAGCAAGGAAGTTTCTACTGGCATCCCTTTTGAAGGTATGGAAACCTGAGACACCGAGAGGTCAACCAGAGCCTTCAAGTCACATGGTTAAATAAAGAGGTACAACAGGGATGCAAGTGTTTGAGTGCACATGATACAATGTGCACTGGTTCAAGCCCTCAGTCCCCACCTGCAGCGGGGAAGCTTCACAAACAGGCCTGCAGGTCAGTCTCTCTCTCCCTTCCTCCCTCTCAATTCCTCTCTGTATTATCAAATAAGTTAAATAAGCAATACTTGAAACTCAGATTGGCTTGAAATCAACTCATATGTCCAATCCTTGACATTATATTGCTATTCTGATTTTCTTAAAACCGAAAGGAAAAAAAAAAAAAAAAAGCACTCTCAATGTAACACTGAAGGAGATGTGGAAGAGAGAATGGTAACAGAAAAGAGATACACATTTCAGTAGTACAACAGAGGGATGAAAACACTTTTAATCATGCACTGTACACCCAGTCACACCTCCCCAGAGTCGAAACTTCAGTCTCAAAGGAAGTTAAACTCGGGGCCAGGTGATGGCACAGCTGGTTAAGTGCACACATTACAGTGTGCAAGGACCCAGGGTTCAAGCGCCTGGTCCCCACCTGCAGGGGTAAAGTTTCATGAGTGGTGAAGCAGGGCTGCAGGTGTCTCCATCTCTTTCCCTCTCTTTCTCCCCCTCAATTTCTCTGTCTTTATCCTCTAATAAATAATTTAAAAAAGAAAATTAAATTCTAAAATAATTTTTAATGTTACAACCTTCTCAGTCATTCTAGAAGACTGGACACTCTTATTGCTCCACCACTCACAAAGCCTTTCCCCTGAAGGTGGGGACCGTTTGCTCGAACTTGGGTCCTTGTGCATTGTAACACGTGTACTCAGCGAGATGTCCCACCACCTGTCCCCTAAAATAATTTTTTGGTATCTCACTGTTGTCTTTATTTGCATTGAAGGAAACGTGTCTTAAAGATATCTCTGTTAACATGGCCCTAACTTCTGGTAGCTGCCAGTAGGCATTCATGATACTGTATTCTAAATCATTTTTTTAAAAAAAATTATGTCATTGAATTCTTCTATAAAAGAAAAACCCTTCATTTCAGTACTCATTTAGTATGAAAGGAAAAAAAAAAAGATCATATATATATATATATATGAAAAGTTCAGAAGGAAAAGTAGCAGAGGGAGGAAGAAACACATACAGAGATTCTCACTGCTTTCTAAAATCACAAACTAAAGATTGTTTTCAATTGAAAGTGAAGTTAGGGGGGCTGGGCGGTGGTGCACCTGGTTAAGTATACATAGTACTATGTGCAAAGGATAAGCTCAAGGGCCCGGGTTCAAGCCCCCACTTTCCACCTGTAATGGGGACACTTCAGGAGCAGTGAAACAGATCTGCAGTTATCTGTCTTTCTCTACCTCTATCTCCCCCTCCTCTCTCAATTTCTCTCTGTCCTAGTGAATAAAAAGGAGGGGAAAAAAGCCATCAAAAGCGGTGGATTCATAGTGCCACCGAGCCCCAGTGACTGGAGGCCAAAAACAAACAAAAAAAAAAGACAAAGAAGAAAAATGTGAAGAAGTTTAAGAAATTTTCAGGAATTTCCGTGTTCAGTTTCTAAATAAAGATGTTTCCATATAAATGCACTCGTGTATTACGCAACCACTGAAAATCTGGAACCAAGAATTCTACTAGTGTATTAGAAATTGAAACTCCTGTCTTAGTCTAGTGGCACTTCATTGGGCAACCCTAAGGCTTACAAAGTCTTGGTGTTGGGAAATGTGTGGAATTTTACCCCTCTTATCCTATGGGTTTGTTGATATTTTCTCTTTTATAAATAAATTAAATAAAGAAAAAGTCTTGGAGTATAACTCTATAAGACTTCCTTAAAAAACCAAAATATACCAAATATTGACAAAATCAATCTGAACAGTACAGTATCTGTGAAAGAAAAAAATCACCTTCTCATACAAAAAGTTCCAGATACAGATCGCTTCACTGTTGGGGTTTATAATCAACAATATTTCTACACCTTTTCCATATCTGGGAGCTACTCTCTTCTCTGATCCAACTTTCTGGTCCTTTTTCTTTCTTAATAATTTTTAATATAGTTATATATTTATTTATTTATTTTCCCTTTTGTTTCCCTTGCTGTTTTTTTTTTTTTTATTGTAGCTGTAGTTATTATTGTTGTTATTGATGCCGTCGTTGTTAGATAGGACAGAGAGAAATGGAGAGAAGAGGGGAAAACAGAGAGGTGGAGAGAAAGATAGACACTTGCAGACCTGCTTCACCACCTGTGAAGTGACTCCCCTGCAAGTGGGGAGTCGGAGGCTCAAAGCGGGATCCTTCTGCCAGTCCTTGCGCTTTGCGCCATGTGCGATCAACCTGCTGCGTTACCGCCCGACCCCTCTCTGGTCCTTTTTCTAGCCATGACATCATCTCCCCAGACAATAACTTGGATCCACCTGCATATCAGATTTCTGGCTCAGGGAAAAAAAAATTAAAAACTAGTATAGCCACAGGCCCTTTGGAATATAACTAAAATATACCTACTGGCTATCTACAAAATGGAGGACCCCCCAACTCTTCATCTGCACTACTCCAGCCTTCAGGTTCATGATTAGTCAACAATTGCTTGGCTTTATATGCTAACTCTTCCTTCAGCCACCAGGTTCCAGATGCTACCATGATGCCAACCAGACTTCCTTGGACAGACAACCCCATCAATGTGCCCTAGAGCTCCGATTCCCCAGAACCCTGCCCCACTAGGGAAAGAGAGAGGCAGACTGGGAGTATGGATTGACCTGTCAATGCTCATGTTCAGTGGGGAAGCAATTACAGAAGCCAGACCTTCCACCTTCTGCATCCCACAATGACCTTGTGTTCATATTCCCAGAGGGTTAAAGAATAGGAAAGCTACCAGGGGAGGGGATGGGATACGGAGTTCTGGTGCTGGGAATTGTGTGGAGTTGTACCCCTCTTATCCTATGGTTTTGTCAGTGTTTCCTTTTTATAAGTAAATTAAAATTTAAAAAAGAAAATGTAAAGAGTACTGAGAAATATTCATATAAAAGGGTTTCATGAGTGATTTTAAAGCCAGATTGTTCCTTCTGTTTTTCTCTGATTAAATGTAAATTTGGGAAAAACAAAACAAAAAACCTTTCTAACTCTTAAGGAAAAATAATTCCAATTTCAAACCAGCTCTTCCAGAAAATAGGAAGAGAAAAATCCATCACTTATTTTATAAAAGGATCTTCTTATAGAGATAAAAAAAAAAAAAACATTATCTCAAAAATTCTCAATAAAGATCTCTTATAAAGACAAAGCAAAAACATGCCAGGGAAACAAAGCACCAAATTTTGTGTCTGAGGTCCCAAAGATCCCAGGTTTAATTCCTGGCACTTACTTTGAAGTTGAGCTGAGCAGTGTTCTGGCCCTCTCCCTTTGCCTCCCCCTTTCATTCTCCCTGAGCCTCCTATAATAAGTAAGTAAACCTTAGAAAGAGAGAGAAATAACAAAAACAGATAAAAAAACAAAAGGTATTAAAACCAGCAACATACACAACAAATAGCACATCGGAACTAAGTGAGATTTGTTCCAGCAATCAATTGGGTTAACATTCAAATAATCAATGGAAATCAGCATAATAACAGATCAAAGGATAAAACACATATACAATTATCTCAGCAGATGAGGAAAAAGCGTGTGATACTATCCCATACCTTTCATTTAAAAAAAAAAAAAAATCAACAAGGGCAACAAAAGGGAAAATAAATAAATAAATAATTTTAAAAAACAAACCACCTCAGAACTCTAAAAAAACAGAAAGGAGCACTCTTAACTTGATAAAGGACTAAGGAACCAACCACAACCATCCAAAAAGATACATGTAGACCTATGTTCATAGCAGCACAACCTGTAATAGCCAAAGCCTGGAATCAAGTCAGGTGTCCAACAACAGACGAGTGAGTAAGCTGTGGTGTATATACACAATGGAATACTACTTAGCTATTAAAAATGCTGAATTCACCTTCTTCACCTCATCTTGGAGGAAGCTTGAAAGGACATCTGAAAACACAGCTAATAGCATACTGAATGGGGTAATACTGAAAAACTTCCCTGAGGCCAGACCTAAGACAAGAAGGTCCGTTCCATTGTCATCACTTCTATACAGTCAACACTGTATGGAAGAGGTCCAGCCAGTGTAGTAAGAGACAACTCAAGCTACAGATTAGGGAATTTTCACAATACCTATAAGTAGCAAAGAACCCAATACAGGAACATAGGAAGAACACCAGATCCATGAGACAGAGAAGCAGCTTTTAGCTTTTCCTCCAACTCCTTTCATCCTGGTACCCCAAGTCGTATAGTGAACGTATGTTGTTTTCTAGCTAGAGTCCACTTTGCATCTGGTGGACTATGACCCCTCCACACACACACACACACACACACACACACACACACACACACACACACACACACACACACACACACACACACACACACACGGGCTAAGTAAGAGGCTGTTCAATGATCCAAGTCAGGACAATAGAAAATGGGAATCTGAGTTGGCAGTGACACAAGAGCACTAGATTGGGCTCACCTATTCCAACAGTGATCACCTAGTTATGATATCCCTGCCTCTACATCACCCTGCTGTCGATGCTACGGTACCCCTCAGAGCTGCTGTTACCCCCACTGGCTTCCCAGTCTGGTGATCTAGATTAGACTGCCTATCAGTGCCCCGAGCTCCTGTGATCCTTCCATCAAATCCCCTTTTGCTTAAATCCAATGACATATTTTTCTGTTGCTTAGCCAATACTCTAAGATATAATCACACAAACCTATAGGGCGTAGTCTACTACACACCCAGACAATATAGTAGCAGGGTCACCGTATATGTGCTCTATTATTGAGTGAAACATGGTTTAGTGACACACTGACGGTACTCACACTATGAAACACTACCTAGCAACAAAATAGGAGGAACAGCATAGGTACAGAGAAGTATAGCATAGAGAAAAGTGGTTATACAAAAAGAATTTTGGGGGGTCGGCGCAGCGGGTTAAGCGCACGTGGAGTACAAGGACCACCATAAGGATCCTGGTTCGAGCCCCTGGCTCCCCACCTGCAGTGGGGTCACTTCACAAGCAGCGAAGCAGGTCTGCAGGTGTCTATCTTTATCTCCCCCTCCCTGTCATCCCCTCCTCTCTCCATTTCTCTCTGTCCTAT
This sequence comes from Erinaceus europaeus, assembly GCF_950295315.1. NCBI lineage: Eukaryota > Metazoa > Chordata > Mammalia > Eulipotyphla > Erinaceidae > Erinaceus > Erinaceus europaeus. Next base: position 22,283,232 of record NC_080185.1, read on the forward strand.
CCAACAACATCAATGGCAACAATCAAAATAACGACAACAACAAGGGCAACAAAAAAATGAGAAAAAAAAATGCCCTCCAGGAGCAGTGGATTCCTGTACAAGCACCGAGCCCCAGCGATAACCCTGGAGGCAAAAAAAAAAAAAAAAAAAGGCAAAAAGAATTTTATGCCTGAGACTCCAAAGTCCCACATTCAATCCCCTGTACCACCACAAGCTAGAGCTGAGCAGAGCTCAGGGAAGGAAAGGGGAGGTCAGCAAAAAGGGGGGCCAGGCAGTGGTACAGCTGGTTAAGCACACATCATATGGAAGGACCTGGGTTCAAGACCCTGGTCCCCACCTGCAGAGGGGAAACTTCACAAGTGGCAAAGCAGTTGCAGGTCTCTCGGTCGGTCTCTCTCTCTCTCTCTCTCTCTCTCTCTCTCTCCTCCCTCCTCTCTATTTCTGTCTCTCCTCAAAATAAATAAAAATTTAAAAAGAAAAACAATTCAAACAAGTAACAGTAGTGCTGAGGCAAACATCTCAGATCTACAGGGTTGCAGAGATCACATAGGCTCCTAAGATGAATATGGGCTGCAGACCAAATCAAACTGATGGGGTTTACTGTCAACAATATTTATACCCCTTCCCCATATTAGGGAGCTACTCTCTTCCCTGATCCAGCTTTCTGTCCCTTTTCAGCCATGACATCACCTCCCTAGACAATAATTTGGATCCACCTGCATTTCAGATTTCAGGCTCAGGGGAAAAAAAAAGTAGGATAGCTACAGGCCCTTTGAAATATAACTAAAATATGCCTACCAGCTATCTACAAAATGGAAGCTCCCCCAACACTTCATCTGCACTATTCCAGCCTTTAGGTCCATGATTGGTCAACAATTTGTTTGGCTTTGTCTGTTAACCCTCTTTTCAGCCACCAGGTTCCAGATGCTAGCATGATACCAACCAGACTTCTCTAGACAGACAACCCAACCAATGTGTCCTGGAGCTCCGTTTCCCCAGAGCCCAACCCTACTAGGGAAAGACAGAGACAGGCTGGGAGTATGGATCGACCATACAACACCCATGTTCAGTGGGGAAGCAATTACAGAAGCCAGACCTTCCACCTTCTGCATCCCACAATGACCTTGGGTCCATACTCCCAGAGAGATAAAGAATAGGAAAGCTATCAGGGGAGGGGATGGGATACAGAGTTCTGGTGGTGGGAACTGTGTGGAGTTGTACCCCTCTTATCCTATGGTTTTGTTAATGTCTCCTTTTTAAAATAAATAAAAAAATTAAAGAAAAAAGAATAAAGAGGAGAAAGCAGCTGTTAGTTTACTATTTCTCTTCATTTGCTTGGCTTATTTTCAGAAAATGTACAACACATTTCACATGGGAAAACCTGAAAACCTTTTGTTAAATCAGTGGATTCAGAAAGTCCCAAGAGACATGGGAGTGGCGTGTGACCAAAGTGCTGTTGATGGAGCCAAAAGTAATGACATAATCACTCAAGTATTTTAAAGAGGGGCTCCTCTCTCTCTCTCTCTCTCTCTCTCTTTAATTAGCACAAAACTGCTTGCATTCTTGTTTCTGTACAATAATTTAATTCTGAAGTAAACAACAGAACATCTAGAAATCTAGCAAATAAAATAGTTTCTAATGACTAAGTCTCAAGTGTACTCATTTTTAAACATACAAAGCATCGAAAAGTACCCAGAAGCTGTCTTTCACTTCTGCACTAATTTGGCAAGCCACTGCTAAATCACTAATGATGAAAACTAAAAGTTGTCTTTTTTTTTTTTTTAAGGAGGAAAACCAGTGTTTACAATGGCTGTCCCAAATTTGCTTCAGTAAGAACATAAAGTAGATTTTGATTCATTTACTGATCAGCTAGGAAGAAATCCATGGTCCTTTTGTCCAGTTAGTTTTTCAAGCAGGAAATTCATTTGAACAATGAGTGACAGAATGTCTTTGGAAAGGGAGTAAGTAAACAGGTTACAGAGTACAACACTACCCAGGGCAGCGCGGTAAAGAAAGTCTGCTAGAAAAGAACTGGAAAGAAATTTGGTGAGCAATCTACCACTGGCATTCTGAATGGGACAGAGACACTCATGGTCTCGGGGAGAGCAGAGAGAAAAGGCCCTTCTTTGACTATGGCAGCAATGGACAGTAGTCCATTGTGACTCCATTCTCATGCCTCATCCTGAAACACACTTTCCTCTTACTTTACCGTAGCAAGTACATGAATAAGAATCAACAGAGACTTTTTGCAGGATTCACTGCATGAGTTCAAGGGCAATCTACATTACCATTGACTGATTAGATAAACCTACATATCAGAGTAATTCTCTTTAGGGCTACTGACTCCAGTAATTAAGGATACTTATGATCAAAGTTGTACCATATCCGGAAAAGCCAGGCGCTTTCTGTCTTGGTAGTTCTTCTTTCATTTTCAGGAATACCCTGCAAATAGATAAGAAGTCAAAACCTACATGAAGATAAAAACATTTATTACAACGACAACAACAATAATAACTACAACAATAAAACAACAAGGGCAACAAAAGGGAATAAATAAATAAAATAAATATTTAAAAAATATTTATTTAGAGTCACTTTCTTACGGAATTGGAAACGCAACCTACTAAGTGTAGGCTACTCACCAACATGGGTTAACAGTAGCAATTTAATAGTTTATATACTGTGACTCGAGTAAGAAACAGGAGTGGGCTTTTTTTGTTTTGTTTTTTTTTCCCCTGATCTATGAGTCTACCATGAATCATAGAAAATAAATAAATAAATAAAACCCTCAACATGGGATAACTCATTTTCTACATATGACTTATACCAACAATACGAATGAGACCTCAATTAGAAAAACATCATGTCTGCGGAAATGTATCCTCATGACAATTCATTTACAGGGTTAATAAATGTGTTGATTTACACAACACTTCCTCAACAAAGTGATACTACAGTTGGAAAGAAAGAAAGGAAAAGGAAAGAAAAGAGAAAAGAAAATATTACAGTGGTATCCCTATTTTTGGGAGCTTTCATGGGTCTTCCCAAAAGCAACTGGCATCTTGAAGGTTGCTACAGTGTTCTGGGAACATTATTAGAAGGAAAGCAGGTGGGGGAATTCCATGGTAACTCTTGAATGGCAGAGAGAGAGAGAGAGAGAGAGAGAGAGAAGAGAAACACCTCACATAACAAGCAGTTCTCTTGTAAAACAAGTTCCCGAAATATTCCCTGCCTGGGTCATTCTGTGTAATCTAGTGAAGTTAGCACAGGGGCTAAGGGGTGATCTGGTTCAGCTTCAGCTCTGACATGAACTAGGCAAGTCCCTTTCCCTCCTGGGCTCGAATTTCTTCAAGTAGGCAATGAAGGGTTACAGCACCTCAAAGGCCTGACATCAGACATGAATGTTCCCGATGAGCACAGAGCAGAGTTTATTAGAGTCATGGTTCTGGCCCTTCCCGATCCCCAAAATGAAGGAATCTTCCACTCGAGGTATATCAAAAACGTATAAACAGTGTTTGGGAATACTACATAGATTTACAACCAATCTGTCCATCTCACCTTCCCCTGACTGTATTAACACAGGTATACCCAGCCCCCCCCCCCAACACACACACACACACACACACACACACACACACACTAGAAATGTCCCTCTGTGGTTCCCAATAGAAAATCATCAGGTTTTCAGGGCAAAGGAATTTTCCCACCCCACCCTCCACATATGTCACTCACTAACCCACTTTCTCCCTAGCTTTCCATTTCCATTTCTCCGCTGTGGTGACACATGCAAGTACAGGCACTGAGGAGCTGTTAGCCCTTGGGAACAACCCCAGAAGCTTAGCATCATGGGAAATTAGCCAGCTTGAAGTGCACAAGTATGACAAGCCTATGGAACTATTTTCGAAGAATCTGACCACAAAAGAGGCAAGTACTTTCCAGATTACATACCTGCTTATCAGTCAATAGCTAACAAAACTGACATTTAGGAAACAGATCTGATAAATGTTATTTTTTGAACCACACCCTGAAGACAAATAGACCAGAGCTTGTTTCAGCAAAGTGAGAAGTACTGGGTTTTGAAATAGATGCTTTTTTTTTTTTTTTCAGCAGAGCGGATGGAGCACCGAACTTGTGTTCTGGGTTCAATCACATTTACCACAGTGATGCTCTGGGTTTCTCCTTCTCTCCCTCTCTCAGAAATCAATCAATCAATCAAAAAAATTAAGGAAGAGATGTTTTCAGTACCCAAAAACTCAAATCCTATGATTTTCCATCTAATATTAAGGCCAGGGGGTGGTGCACTTGGTTGAGCGCACATGTTACAGGGTTCAAGGCCCCAGTCCCCACCTGTAGGGGGAAAGCTTTGTAAGTGGTAAAGCAGGTCTGCAGGTGTCTGTCTGTGTGTCTATCGCTCTCTCTCTACCCTCTCGGTTTCTGCCTGTCTCTATCCAATAAATAAAGACAATAAAAAAATTAGAAAAGTAAATAAAAGTGGTCCGGGAGGTGGCACAGTGATAAGGCTTTGGACTCTCAAGCATGATGTCCCAAGTTCGATCCCCGGCAGCACATGTGCTAGACTGATGTCTGGTTCTTTCTCTCTCCTCCTGTCTTTCTCATAAACAAACAAACAAACACATAAGTAATAAAAAACCCCCCAGGATGAACCTCTGGCTTCTGGTGAGAACAGGGTTTGAACTTGAAGCCCTTCTGCCTCAGAGGCTATGTACAGAGCCACTACACTAGGTCAGCACTCTGCGAAAACAAAAACTTATAATATTAAGGGCAGAGCTACAAGTTGAGTGAAAATTCAACTGAAAAGCAGACCGAAAAAGCCAGGAAAAGTGACCACTTTCAAAAGAGCACCAAGTTACACTGCACCTAAGCCTCACAGGCTCGTGCTCAGAGAAACAGTAGAGAAAGTGACCTGTGGGAGAAGAGAGCATTCTCCCTCCCAAGCAGGCAGGGAAAGCTGCTTGGAGATTCAACTGCTCCTGTGCAGTTCTCAAGGGCAGCTGTTGGCCATCCAGTTTGAAAGCTCCATAGGAAGAGCACCCGGAGCAAGGCTTCATCAGACAAGCCTGCGTGTGCAAACCCAAGTGGAAAAAGGCTCCTGGTACCAGAGCCGTCACTTACAGACCCATGAGCACTGGAGAGGCTGCTCTCTGTGGCCAAAGCCCAGGCTGGCCCACAGATACGAGAGCTGTCACCCGATAACCACATGCTGTCTAAAATCTGGTTCTGTCTCTACTGAGCGGTAGAGACAAGGAAAGCCAGAAATGATGTCAGCTAAAAGCTGATGTAAACAGGACAGGATCTAAATAACAGTGGCATGAAGTCGATGGTTGAGTGCCTTTTGTCCCAAACAACTGCAATTGACGGAAGTGCCAGAGATGAGACAAATGCATATTTACCAAATGTTCTTGGTCTGAATCCACGCCAACCCTAATGGAGAAACACAAAAATCAAATGAAACCTTGAAGTAAAAGCAAAGGAAAAATTTAAAAAAAAAAGGTTAATTCACATCTGTACACTGTCAGCCATTAGTTGTCTCAACACTGAAGCTATGGAACAGTTAATGTTTTCTTGTTTTTCTATGGCTGTTGATGTGGACTTTTTGGTGCTTGCCACTTTCCTTAGCAACAGCTTGGATCCGAAGTTGAGCAGGGTCTACTAATGATTCACTTCCTGCAAACCCACTTGCCATTTTTTTTTTAAAGGAACAATTTCTTCTTTGAACGTTAAGTCCATCATAAATACAGGCAGGGAAAACAACGTCAACCCAGTTACCAAATAAGAACTGCCGGGCAGTTCCAAATACAAGGCTGGCACAATGCAATTCTGGGCAGGAGTTACATGTTTTGAGACCTCTCGGCTCTCATGGCAACATTTTGTTATGATGACTGAAGCAAGTCCAATTACAGGTTGTTTTTTTTTTTTTTTCCCCCTGTAGGCTAAAGGAAAGGCATTCACCTTGGTTCTCTGTAATTCTTTTCATATCTGCTTAAAATTCCTGCTGTCTCCCAGGGAACAAGCTTCATTGTGAAGAAGGTCTCATTCTCATTCTCTCTCTCTCTCTCTCTCTGTCTCTGTCTCTCTCTCACTCATTCACTCAATCACTCACTCACTCACTCACTCACTCACTCACTCACTCACTCACTCACTCACATCTTAATGTGAGTACTCGCCAAGTTCATTCATTACTTCTCGAAACTCTCAGATCGTCTCCCTTTTCCACTCTAAATGGGCCTCCTTCTGACTCATGGGGTCTGTAGCAATAGGCCGTAGGCCTTCTAAGCTGCCAAACCCTCTCCTGGAGCTAGCTAGCTAAGGCACAGAACTCAGTGGGCTACTACTGTGATAAAAACTGTGAGCGGCTTTTGACCCAGGTTCAAGTTGTAGGTCCTTTGTGCGCATTCAAGACATAAACTAATCCCTCCCTCTCACCACCACCACCCCATCCTATCTTGCCACCCTTTTCCCATTGGTCTCTTCTCTGGGCCTTATATTAGCCATGCCCAACTCTTCCTCTCCCCAAAGCCCTGTCCTATTCTAGGTCTTTGCTCACATGATGTTCCCTCTATCTGAAATGCACTGTCTTTTTTTTCGTCTGGCTTACGGTGGTATGGGGGGATTGAGCCTGAGACTTTAGAGCCTCAGGCATGAGGGTCTCTTTGCAGAACCATCATGCTGTCTATCCCTGCCCTGCCGCGCCCCTCATTTTTTGTCCCCTTCTTTTTTTTGAGTTCCAAGTGAACCATTCTAGGACTGCTTCAAGCAGATTCCTTTTTTGCCTCTTGGGCGATAACAGCACTGTCTAGATTCCTCCAGCACAATACATATCACAGTAGAGCATAGTTATTTTACCTGTCAGTCTCCCCAAATAGACTGTGAGCTCCTTGAGGGTAAAGGCCATGTCTCAAGTCATCTCTGTATCCCCAGAGTCTAGCACAGTACCTGACACACAATAGGTGCTCAAATGTTTATCGATTAATGTCAACACAGAAAAAAATAGCAGTGTGAGAAGCTGTAGCCGTAGCAGCCCGGAAAATGAGTAACACCAAAGGGGTGGGGGTGGGGGGATGCAGCAAGTGAATCATGATCAAGTACTTAACACCAGATGGCCATGACTAGATTCATTCATTCAAAAGAAGGCTCATTTCTTCTCTGTTAAAGCACCCTAAAGCTATGTAACGTCTCAGTCACACTGAACTCTAAGCACATCTGTGCAGCTAAAGTGACATCTAGTGGTCTCGGTGGGAACACACTTGTAATACTCAGATGGAACATTATCAGAAGGTGATCCAATGCAATAAACATTTATAGTGCTCCTATTATCTACCAGGCATTGCGCTAGGCACGGGGCATAGATATGAATTAGACACGGCCCCTGCCCTCCAGGAGCTCACAGACTCGTGGGAGAGACAGACACGGCTCGAAAGTAATCTCCAAGAGCTGTGCAGTTGAGGAAAGCTGGGTTCCAACCTGGCCTCAGAGCCCTTCCGGCCCTGTGGATACAGCCCTTGGGACTGGCACTGCATTTCCAGAAGAACGGAGGGGGGGAAGAATAAAATCTACCACACAGAGCTGCTGCAAGGATTTAAATGAGGAAATGTATCCAGAGGCTCTGAAAGGTTGTCTGATGCGTCAGCCTCTCACTAAACGCTGGCTCTTGTGACAACAGCATTATTCCAAAGCTGACTGAAGCAAGTGCTGTACTAGAGACACCAAGCAGACACACAAGTGGTTCCAACCGAAGAGCGGAGGGCAAGAGCAGGAGGCATTTGAGCTGAGTCATTTCCTGGCAGCAGGAGAGATCTCCCAGCAGAGGGAACGGCATGAGCAAAGGCTTGAACAAGTCCAGTTTGTGTGGTAATGGACAGGGAGCCAAACGCCACTGTCACAAGGGATGGAAGAGCGCATAGTGCGGTTAACTGGCTGGTTCGAAGTCAGGACCCGTTGTGCAAGAGAGCTCCTTTTCCTTGCTTTAGCCCTTCCCCATTAGGGAAAGAGAGAGAGAGGCTGGGAGTATGGATCGACCCCTGTCAACGCCCATGTTCAGCGGGGAAGCAATTACAGACGCCAGACCTTCCACCTTCTGCATCCCACAATGACCCTGGGTCCGTACTCCCAGAGGGATAAAGAATAGGAAAGCTATCAGGGGGAAGGGATGGGATACAGAGTTCTGGTGGTGGGAATTGTGTGGAGTTGTACCCCTCTTATCCTATGGTTTAGTCAATGTTTCCTTTTTATAAGTAAAAAATCAAAAATAAAATAAAATAAAAACCCTCCAAGATTTCCAAGTGGATATTTTTTAATCTATTTTATTTGATAAGACAAAGAAAGAAATTGAGAGGGATGAGGAAGGTAGAGAAGGAGAAAAAGAGACACCTGCAGACCTGCTTCACCGCTCACAAAGCGCACCCCTGCAGATGGGAATTGAAGGAAACCTGGGTCCTTGCACATGGTACTATGTGCACTTAACTGGGTGTGTACCACCTGGCCCCTTGAATTTTAAAACCCCAAACTCCTTACTTTGTCCTACAAGATCCAAAAGTAGGGGCTCATGGGTCACAGCTGCTACACTTCCTATTTTTGGTTAAGGATGTAGTACTAGAAAACAATCGTACTAATTTGACAAATTGTGGCTATTCTCATGGTAAAAGTTGATTCCTTGGGACAGTGGCCAATCCCTACAGGATCTTCTTCCATCACTGCCTTCCAGCTGCATTGACACTTTTCCTGTTCATTAAATAGAAGTCCAAATGCGCTGTCCATTGCGCAACAGAGCCCCCTATTAGTTAAATACACAGGGCAAGTGTGTTTCTGCCTCAGGGCTTTTGCAGTCGCTTTCCCTCTCTGTCTGGATAGTTCCTCTTCCTGATCACTGTTTAACTAGTGATACCTTGTCATTCAGGTAGACTGACTTTAAATATAACTTCAGAGGCCTCTCCTGGCCTCTTTATATAAAATAAATACCCCCAACCCCAGGCACTAGCACAGTACTTGTCACCACAGCATTTAATAGCATCTGCAATTGTTATCTTCATTCATCTGCAGTCTGTCGTCTCCCACTAAAGTATACATAGGCTTTATGAAACCAAGGATCCTTTCCACTCTATTCCTACCAATGGAGCTCTCTGGAGCATTACCAACAATTAGTCTCTGTTGTGGGGTCTGTTCTGTGCATTACAGAATGTTTTAACAACATCCTTGGTCTCTACTAAGCTAAATACCAGCAGCTACCCCCTCTGATTGTGACAATCAAAAATGTCTACAGACACTGCCAAATATACCTTTGGGGAGCAAAATCACCCTCCTCCAATTGGAAACCATTAAGTGACACCTTAAAGCAGTGCCTGGTACTTGGTTGGTGCTTAATTAGTACTAAGAGCTCTCCAGATAGTATTAGCTTACCGAATCCTTACAGCAACCCCATGAAGTAGATACTACCACACACCCATAACAAATGAGGAAACTGAGGCTTTAAAAAGGCTAAAAAAAAAAACAACCTGCTCAAGAACATACAATTTGTAAATAAAGGAACAGGAACTTAGAGGCAAGCCTGAGTCCCAGCATGGATCTTAACCTTTAAGGCCTCACACCTCAAAATCATACAAGATAAGCCTCTGTTTGCGAAGAGATCAAAGCCCCAACAACAACAATGAATGCAAGGCAATATAAATAATTAAATGCCAACTGGACTACAGGGCAGGGCAGTTGTGACCACAGAGCTTGCGAAGCTCTAGAGGAGGATCTGACTGTATGCGAGTAGGTACATTTTTTTAGGGGTTTTTTTTCCCCCTTGGAGGAGAGGTGTGTGTGTGTGTGTGTGTGTGTGTGTGTGTGTGTGTGTGTGTGTGTGTGTGTGTGTGTGTGTGTGTGTGTGTGTGTGTGTGTGTGTGTGTGTGTGTGTCTGGAGGGTAGTAGTTAAGGAAGGAAACTGAGTCTTCTTCAAACACCAAGACTCTTTGGAAGAGCATTCTTTTTCCTAAATTATCTTAAATTGGATTTTGTTCTCTGTTGAACAAGAAGTCCTCATTTACAAGCTTTTGTGGGGGAAAAAAAAGAGTTTTGAGTCTCTCAAAATGTAGCAGTCTTTTATTGTGTGTATCACACGTCTAAAAGAAATTGAGGCTGGAAGATCCTCTGTCCACCGATCAAGTCTATGATTAGTACCTTAGAAACATTTAAAGCCTGGTTCTTTGCTTGTGAAATGGAGCGACTGTTAAGATAAATGTGTAAAATGCGCTTAGCACAATGCCCAGCACATAGCAGGTGCTCAACAAATGCCAGACCCGCCTTGAAATAACACTCAAGGTTAGAACAACATTCATTTTGTGTATTTCTTAGTCTGTACAATAACAGCACTAATACTGTAAGCAAGGGATTTAAATAGTAAAGTGAGCTAAAGACAAAACAGCATTCAAAGTATGATTTAAGGCTGGCCGGTCTTTAGAATGTTAAAAAAAAGAAAAGGTTAGATTAGAATGGGGAAAATGGAGAACTGATGCTATAAAACGTGAACCTTCTGAATAATACTGGTTCAAGACACTCAGTAACTCTTAAAGTCAATGAAGTTTTCAGCCAAACAGAACTAAAGTCTACACAGGGTTTATCAACACACAGCCTGCTGTAGCCATGGAAACAGATGCAGCAACTTTTGAGATACAAGGCCATTTCCCAATGGAATACATTTACAAGTACGCATTTAAGATGAGGGCCTTGCAATGACAACCTTGGACTGTCAGCTTCGAAGCAGTGCTGATCATAAAGATGAGAAAGAATGATAGATAATAACAAGGACAATTTGGGCTGAGATAAATGGGTCTGCCTTATATGTTGCTGACAGAAAAACTTTTCATCTGATCTGCTGACGTGGGCCAAAACCTTCAAATACATGCATATCCTTTGACCAAGCAATTCATTTCTAGAAATGCATCCTGAAGAAATTATCAAAACTGGCACCCAGGGCTGTGTACATTTGTCAGTGTTCACACTGCTAATGGTTATAGTAATAGCTAAGCCTTCAAATGGTGATGCTCATAGCAAAGTCCAAGTAACAATAAATACAAAGTCCAATGACAGGTGTTTGGTTGAATATATCATGATATACACAGCCACTGAAATAATGAGGGATACTTATTAACTAGCTAAATGTCTGTGTTATGTTACACTTAAAAATCAATATATAAGAATACCCATCATATTGTCCCTTTCGGTCAAAAATTATAAATATATATTATAGCAAGAGGTTTGGAAGGACATCTTTCAAAGTGTTAACAATGCTTTTCAAAAGGGGAGAAAAATGAAACATTACAAATGTAGACCCTAATATTCTCTCCTGAGGACAAGGAAGAAAAGCCTATGTTAGAATTTGATATTAAAGCAAGGTGCCTGATCAGTACTTACCTTATATGTAAGCATGACAGCATGGCAGTGGTACCACCACCAAACACCCACACAGTAAAGAACACAATCAGCAGCGTGGTGCTGAACATCATCTGCCGGGCGTACGTGGCAGTATCTCGAATGGCCAAGGCAAATGCCATTGCACCACGAAGGCCTACAGAAGGGAACAGAAGAGGGCGCGTGTGAAGAGCCACTGCCAATTCCAGATCAAGTCAGAAAAGCAAGGCACACGGACAGAAATCAGATGCACACAAGCAACAACATCCAGTGAGCACAGACCCATAGAGAACTGGATGATGTTGACAGACACGGATAACTGAGTAATTTCTTGAGATTTTCTTCTATATTTTCACACAGTAAACATCACACTTGACAGTCTCTCATTCTACCGGTCATGCGAAGCACAGACGTGTGTGAACACTGTGCTACAACCAAGACACAGAATAGTTTTATGACCCGCCTATCCCCAAATTCCTCTGTGCCATTTCTCTTTAGTCTAACCCTTGCATTACCCCTCCAAACCCCAGATCCTGCCTGGATCCTTATGCTCTTTTTCAGAGTGTCACTCAAGTGGAGCTGTTCAATACACACCCTTTTGGGTTGGGCTTCTCTCACCACAGTGTGCCTGAGCCTCACATGGCTGCTGTGTGCAGTAACCACTGTTCTTTCTCGGGTGATGGGGTAAGTACTCCATGGCATGGATGTACCACAGTGTGTGCTCATTCATTCCCACATTGGAAGAGAGAAAGAAAGACCATGAGGTGGTTTCCAGGTTTGGGCAATTATGAATAAAAGTGGCCCAAATCTTACAGGTCCTTCATGCAAAGAAGTAGTAATCTGTGTGAACGCACATGTTAGGAACAAAACACAGCATTTCATAAACAAGCAGCATGTGGTGTCTACCACAGAGCTACATCCTTGGCTACCAAAAACGAACTGATCTTCATCTTCCTTACTTTGTGGGACATGTTTCTGAGCCACAGATTTGGAACCACAATATAGGGGGGTGTTGTTAAAATTCAGAGGCTCTAGCTGGCCGGGATAGCTTCACGGGTGGGTAACAGAGACGACCAGAGACATACGGCTGGGCAGAGAAGCTGTATTTCTTTATTTAGGATCAACGATTTATAAACTAAGACAAACTAATCACCAAACAGAACTCTCCTGCCTCCTTCCCCCGCAGCAGCGCCAAGCACTCTCGAACTCTGGAACTCTGAAACCCTCTCGGGGTTCCTTGGGGCGGGGCCAAGCAGGCCCACGAAACTAGCAGGACTGATCCAATTTTCTTGGCAGGGGGAGAGCTAGAACAACCCAATGTAAAGCATACAACAGGGGGGGAAAACCCCAGAGAAGGCACTGTGGAACACAAGAAATAGAATTCTCTATTGGAGCTTGCAACTTCAATGTTAAGGCAGTCTAACAGGACCAGCACATTATTTCCAGTAGAAATCAAGCTGGCATATGTGCTGCAAGTAGGTACTCGAGTGTGGCAAAGAGAGGGAAAGTCATAACTTACCAGCAAACATCATCATGTGCTGAAAATTCGATCCAATCTTACTTCTTCGACCCAAATTGAGTAGGAGGGACAAAGGGTAAATATTGGCAGCTCTTCCCAAGAAAATAGCAACCTACAATGATGAATGGGTTAAGGATGGTTTCTGTTTGAGGACCATTATTAAGACTATCCGTACAAGTAGGTGAAAGACTGTCTTAAGAGGCTCTGTTCCTAACACAGTCTTGATTCTGGTGCTCAACAAGAGTACTGGTCAATGGGAATTTCTGCAGTGACTGAGGTATTTATTCTCTATCTGCATTGTTCAACCCAGCAGCGTTGAAGCTGGTCTGCAGGTATCTATTCTCTCTTCCCGCCCTCTCAATTTCTCTTTATCCCATCAAATAAAGAAAAATTATCTACACTGGAGCTAGTAACTATCTGTACTTTTATTGCTTTGCTTGGGCCTAGACGCCATGATAGCCTAGCAGCACAGAGGACACTTGCATGTTGGTTTCCAATACCATTTCCCAACTAGAGGAGTCAGGAGGAGCTCCTTGCAGAAACAGCTGATTCCAGGGCTGGGGCATGAAGTACGTAATTTGAGCCAGCAGCATTTTGAAGTTTCAGAAAGGAAGTATACCCACGAAAATAAAATTCTAAAACCCCATCTGGGGTTATGTCCAACAAATACAGAAAGCTATTGAGAGACCCCAGTAGTCAAAACAAGAATAATATGAGCACCACCACCACCAACAACAACAAAACAATTTAAATGTTGCTATACTATATTCCCCTCCAAAACAATATAAATACCAATGAGTCTGTTCTCTATAAACAGATGACACAACAGTGGCTAGGGATCAGGCTACCAGGTAGAGTGCAGGATTTACATATGCTGAGGCCCCGGGGCTGACACCCAGCACTGGATATGCTAGAGTGGTGCTCTGGCCTCTCTCACATACATGAAAGATATGCACCTTAAAAAAAATAAACAATAGACCTCCAATAGAGGGGATGGGGTATGATACTCTGGTGGTGGGAATTGTGCAGAACTGTACCTCTGTTATCCTATTTTTGTTTTGGAGGGGGGGGATCAATGTTTTACAGTTGACAGTAAATACAACAGTTTGTACATGCACAACATTTCCCCATTTTCCACATAACACTACAACCCCCACTAGGTCCTCTGCCATCATGTTCTAGGACCTGAACTCTCCCTCCTGACCTCACAGTCTTTCACTTTGGTACAATATACCAATATCCTACAGTCTTGTCAGTCATTATGAAATCAATTTAAAATAATAAGAATAAACAATGGAATAAATGGGGTGTGGGATCGATAAATCCCTCTTGTAAAAATGAAAAATAATTTGATAGATACTCTGTCTTTGTAGAAGTGGGACCTACTTCCCTAACCCGTAAGTGTGGGGTATGCATAGAGACTTAACTACAGGCCAGGTAACGGCACACCCAGTTAAGCCCACATAGTACTAAGTGCAAGGAGCCAGCTTTGAGCCCCTGACTCCCTACCTGCAGGGGAATGCATCACAAGAGGTGAAGCAGGTCTACAGGTGTCTCTCCCTCTTTTTTTTAAAAAAAATTTTAACTTTATTTATTGGATACAGAAGCCAGAAATCAAGGGGGGAGGGGTGATAGGGAGAGAGAAAGATATCTGCAGCCCTGCTTCACCACTCGCAATGCTTTCCCCCTGCAGATGGGGACTAGGGCCTCGAACCTGGGTCCTTGCACATCATAACATATGTGCTCACCAGGTGTGCCACCACCCGGCCCCTGTTTATCTCCCTCTCTATCTCTCCCTTGTCTCTGAATTTTGCTTATCCTATCCAATAAAACGGGGGGGGGGATGGCTGCCAGGAGCAGTGGATTGGTGGATTATCTCTCCCTTGTCTCTGAATTTTGCTTATCCTATCCAATAAAACGGGGGGGGGGGGGATGGCTGCCAGGAGCAGTGGATTGGTGGTGCCAGCACCAAGCCCCAGCAATAACCCTGGAGAGAGAGAGAGAGCGCGAGCCGGGAGGGGGTGGGGAAGCGACTTATCTACTAAGTAAAGTAGTGCAGTCAGGTAAAGGAAATGAATAACCTTACAATGGATTTACAATGGAGCAATTCAGCAAACGCTAACTCAGCCAAGTGATGAGGCTGGCTACCACTATTCACAATCAGAAAGTCATGGTAAATATACACAATCAAATAGTATGCAGTTGTTAAAAATGATGACATCATGAGCCAGGCGGTAGTGCATCGGGTTAAGCGTACATGGCTCAAAGTACAAGGACCAGACCAGCGTAGGGATTCCAATTAGAGCCCCTGGCTCCCCAACTGCAGGGGGGTCGTGAAGCAGGTCTGCAGGAGTCTGTCTTTCTCTCCCCCACTTGGTCTTCCCCTACTCTCTTGATTTCTCTCTGTCCTATCTAACAACAACAGCAGCAACAATAACAACAGAGAAAAGATGGACACCAGGAGCAGTAGATTCATAGTACAGGCACAAAGCCCCAGCAATAACCCTAGAGGAAAAAAAAGTGACTAGATCGCAACCTAATCAACACAGTGAGTGCCACCTCAGCATGCTTCACCTCAGACTGTGTGGAATGACAACCCTTCAGCTTCATCACTCGGGTGAGACCTTTCCTTTCATAGTATTCTCTAATTCCATCCCAGGTGGTTCACTTTCTAACAAAGTCCCAAAACCTAGAGATATACACCAGGTTCTGTGAGAGAGAGAGAGAATATGTTCACATGTATCCATAAACAAGTGCAAAATATATACCTAAAAGCAGAAGTACACTAGAGTTTGCAGTGGGTACCCCTCAACACTTCCTCTCCTCTATTCCAACCTTTGGGTCCATGATTGCTCAACAATTTGTTTGGCTTTGTATGTTAACTCTCTTTTCAGACACCAGGTTCCAGATGACAGCATGATGCCGACCAGGCTTCCCTGGACTGAAGACCCCACCAATGTGTCCTGGAGCTCCGCTTCCCCAGAGACCCACCCTACTAGGGAAAGAGAGAGGCAGAATGGGAGTATGGACCCACCAGTCAACGTCCATGTTCAGCGGGGAAGCAATGACAGAAGCCAGACCTTCCACCTTCTGCACCCTACAATGACCCTGGGTCCATGCTCCCAGAGGGATAGAGAATGGGAAAGCTATCAGGGGAGGGGGTGGGATATGGAGATTGGGTGGTGGGAATTGTGTGGAGTTGTTTTGTCAATGTCTCCGTCTTAAATTAAAAACAAAAAGACATCATCTCCTTTTACACATCTCAGATGGATCTCAGTTATTATGCTGAGTGAGGTAATCCAGGAAAAAGTAGGCTTCATAACTTCCACTCATGGGTGGAAGTTATGAAGCCACGATAGGGGCCAGGCGGTGACACACCTAGCTTTTCTTTTTTTAAAACTTTCTTTTCTTTTTTTAATTATCTTTACTTATTTATTGGATAGAGACAGCCAGAAATCGAGAGCGAGGAGGGGACAGAGAGGAAGAGAGACAGAGAGACACCTATAGCACTGCTTCACTGCTCGTGAAGTTTTCCCCTGTAGGTGGAGACCGGGGACTCGAACCTGGGTCCCTGCACATTGTAACATATGAGCTCAACCAGGTGCGCCACCACCCGGCCCTGACACACCTAGTTAAGCGCATATATACTAGTGCTCACGGACTCAGGTTCAAGCCCCTGGTCCCCTGTAGGGGGAAGCTTCACAAGTGGTGAAGCAGGGCTGCAGGTGTCTCTTGTCCATATCTCCTCTCCCAATTTCTCTCTCTCTCTCTATCCAATGATACATTAATAAAAAATATATTATTAAGAAAAGAAGCGAGGATAGTAAGGGAAATCGTAAAGGTGGAACTTGGACTGGGTATGGTGTATTGCGCCAAAGCAAAGGACTCTGGGGAAGGAGAGGAGAGAGGGGTTCTAGAGTCATGGTGCATGATGTTTGGAATAGGAACTAGGTTGGGGGAGAGAGGGTCTTGCAAAAGCCTTTCATGGGGAGATAAGAAGTTGTACCTATGTGTGAACAACTGCACTATAAACCATCCTCCCGCCCCCTGGATAAAGGATAATACACCCCAAACCTAATGAGAATATCACTCTACTTCTGTGGCCTTCCTTCCAAGGAAAGAACACTCCCAGCCAAATCACAAAGAAAACATCAGGGACCTAGAGGGGAGTAGAATTGTTATGTGGGAAACTGAGAAATGTGAACAGGGGTCGATGGCATAATGGTTTATGTAAAGAGACTCTTATTCCTGAGGCTCCAAAGTCTCAGGTCCATGGTGAATTCACCCTCTTTTTAAAAAATATTTATTTATTCCCTTTTGTTGCCCTTGTTGTTTTATTGTTGTAGTCATTGTTGGATAGGACAGAGAGAAATGGAGAGAGGAGGGGAAGACAGAGAGGGGGAGAGAAAGACAGACACCTGCAGACCTGCTTCACTGCTTGCGAAGCGACACCCCTGCAGGTGGGGAGCCGGGAGCTTGAACCAGGATCCTTATGCCGGTCCTTGCGCTTTGCACCACCTGTGCTTAAGCTGCTGCACTATAACCTGACTCCCGAATTCACCCTCTTTACCCTATCTTGGATAGAGCTTGAAGATATCACGTTAAGTGAGATAAGTCAGAAACAGAAGGATGAATATGGGATGATCTCACTCACAGAAGTTGAAAAACAAGATCAGAAGGAAAAACACTAAACAGAACTTGGACTGGAGTTGGTGTGTTGCACCAAAAAAGCAATTACAGAAGCCAGCCCTTCCACCTTCTGCACCCTACAATGACCCTGGGTCCATGCTCCCAGAGGGATAGAGAATGGGAAAGCTATCAGGGGAGGGGGTGGGATATGGAGATCGGGTGGTTGGGGGGAGGGTTTGGGTCCTGAAATATGATGGCACAGGACTAGTGGGAGTTGAACTGTTATGTGGGTATGTTATACATGTACAAAGTATTGTATTTTACTGTTGACTGTAAATCATTAATCCCCAAATAAAGAAATTAAAAAAAACAACCATAGTATAAGTATGCCCTCCTTCACCCCCCAAAAAAAAAGTTCAAGGAGCATTCAAAATGTGAAAATGAAATCTTGTACAAAGATCGCATTGTTAAAGACAGAAGTGGCCAAAGCAAAAAAAAAAAAAAAAAAAGAAAAGAAAAGAAAATATCAAGGGGTCAGGCAGTAGCACACCTGGCTAAGCACACACATTACAGTGTGCCAAGGGAGCAGGTTCAAGCCCCTGGTACCTACATTCAAGGGGAAAGCTTTGAGTGGTGAAAGCAGTGCTGCAGGTGTCTGTCTCTCTCCCTATTTCCCCCTCCCTCTCAATCTCTGTTTCTATCTATGTAATAGTAATAATAACATGTATATCAAGGAAACCATCAAAAAATACCAACTGTGGGAAATTTTACAAAAAAATATCTGACTGGATACCCCGTAAAACTGTCAAAGGGCAGGGGCCGGGCAGTAGCTTAGCTGGTTGAACACACATGTTACAACGTTCAAGGATCCAAGTTCAAGCCCCAGGTCTCCACCTACAAGGGGAAAGCTTTGTGAGTGGTTAAGCAGTGCTGCAGGTCTCTTTGTCTCTCTCCCTCTCTACCATCCCCTCCCCTCTCAATTTCTGGATGTCTCTATCCAATAAATAATAAATTAATAAAATATATTTTAAGAATATTTAAAAGATACTACCAAAGGATATTAAGAAACTGATTAAAGGGGGGGGTGAAAACTGTCATGGTAACCAGATCCTATGGAGACACAGTCTAAATGAAATGTGAAATGTGACATCCTGGATCATAAAAAGGATGTTGAGTAGAAGTGATATGTGCATTCTCTGGATTCTGCCCACAGAAGGAATTGGCAAAGATAAGACGAGCCATCTTGGATTCAAGGAACAAGAGTCTCTCCTTAAGGATGGGAACAAGAAAGTTGTTTGGGTTCCTGATGACTTTTGGAGCACACTGGTTTAGATTGGCACACAAGAGACTTTTGTGTGTGGGTGCTTAAGCCTTGCTGAATTTTTTTCCTTTGGCTCATGAAACCAAACCTACAGTCGGAATTCATACAGTCACCAAGAGGCCCATTCCCTTGTGGTCAGGGTAAATTTCCTTTGTAAGATTTTGTACTGAGGAACTTTCATTCCTAGTAGACTCAGAAACCAAGTAAGAATATTTAGCCTTGCTTCTGCAACAGTACAGAAGATGAAGCCACTTGACCACTCAAAATTTTCTCTAAGACTAGCAGGATGTGGTTATAGATTTCATGGAAATTTGTCATCTAGATTTCATCTAAATTTGCCATCTAAACTTCTCTTATTAACAGAGCTCTAGCTGCTTTGTTTGTTTGCCCGAAGTTCATTCCCAGAAGACTAACACTCTGCAGAATGGCATTTCAGTTAATACCTCACTTCCTTTTCTTTTTTTAATTGTTTTAATTTATTCCCTTTTGTTGCCCTTGTTTTTTATTGTTGTAGTTCTTTTTATTGTTGTCGTTGTTGATGGACAGGACAGAAATAAATGGAGAGAGGAGGGGAAGATAGAGAGGGGGAGAGAAAGATAGACACCTGCAGACCTGCTTCACCGCCTGTGAAGCGACGCCCCTGCAGGTGGGGAGCGGGGGGGCTCAAACCGGGATCCTTACTCCAGTCCTTGCGCTTTGTGCCATCTGTACTTAAATACCTCACTTTCTAACAGAGATCCTTCTTCAGAGTTTTGATTAAAAATATTTCTGCTAATCTCTTTGGCAGAACTGTCACTCTGAAATGCTTTTCAAAACACATCTTCTGAAGCCCGAACAGTTTTCTAAAGATCATATGTGGGGGGAGAGGGTGGGAAGACAGTAGAACATCTGGTAGAACTTATACATTACTATGCACACAGGGAGTCGGGCGATAGCACAGCGGGTTAAGCACAGGTGGCGCAAAGCGCAAGGACCAGCATAAGGATACCATTTCGAGCCCCTGGCCCCCCACCTGCAGGGGAGTCACTTCACAGGCCGTGAAGCAGGTCTGTAGGTGTCAATCTTTCTCTCTCCATCTCCGTCTTCCCTTCCTCTCTCCATTTCTCTCTGTCCTATCCAACAACAACACCATCAATAACAACAACTACAACAACAATAAAAAACAAGGGCAACAAAAGGAAATACATAAATATTTAACCCACTGCGCTACCGCCCGACTCCCTAAATAAATATAAAAAAATTACTATGCCCATAAACCTGGGTTCAAGTCCCTAGTCCCCACCTGCAGGAGGGAAGCTTCACAAGTGGTCCAACAGTGCTATAGGTTGGGGTCTCTCTCTCCCTCTATCTATCCTCCCCTTCCTTCTCAATTTGTCTCTAACCAAAATAAAAATTTTAAAAAGATATATACATATGGCCCGCTGACATGAAAAAAACACGCTTCGCTTATTAGAGAAGGCACATTAAAACCACACTGAGATTCTATACTACACCAGTGAAGAAGGTCTACATCAACGGAACAGGAATTGACAAGTGTTGGTGGAGCTATGGAGAAAGGGGAACTTTGCTACACTGCTGGGAGGAATGCAAAGTGGGGCAGCATCTTAGGAAACGGTATGGAGAGTCCTTACACAGATATAAATGGAATCTCTTTGTGAGCCTGTAAAACCACTCCTCGGCATATAGTCAAAGGGTGTGGAAACAGTAACAGAAGTAACATATGCACCACTGTGTTCACAGCTGCATTATTCACAATAGCCAAAATATGGAAGCAACACAAAAAGCCCAAGGGCAGATAAGTAGATTAAAGACAGCATGGGCTACATATTCACTAGAATACTATTCTGTAATTGGAAAAAGGTGATATTCTATCCTTTGAGACAAAATAGCTAGAACTGGAGGTGATTATGATTAGTGAAATAAGAAGGTGAAAGGAAACTACTGGATAGTTTCTCTTAGATGTGGAATGCAGGTAGTTGAAACATATGAACTGAGAGAGAGAGAGAGAGAGGGAGAAATCCAACCTACTTCTAAGATTGTGAACACTATAGTGGTTATCAGAAGGGTAGGGCCACAGAACTTTAATTGTGGGTACAGTGTGGGACCATACCCTTGTAATCTTATAAAACATTATTAAACAAATAATAAAATCATATTGAAAATAATCTTTTATTTAAAAATTCACTAATTCAAATGCCCCTCTCTGTAACCATAATTTCTTCCCATGTTTCATACTCATCTACCAAACCTGGACCATTCTTCTACCTCCCTGAGATCTTTATCCAAAGAGGTTTCAATTTTTCCCTCAAAAAAAAAATCCTCTCTCACTTCTTCACTTCCATTTCCATAGGCTGGGGAGACAGAAGAGAGGTTCTATACTTGACTTTCATGACTGAGGCCTAGAGGTCTGAGGTTCAATTCTCAGCCCCACCATAAGCCAGAAACTGATCAGTGCTCTGGTCTCCCTCTCAGCTTGGTCTTTCTCTTTCTCTGTCCCCCTTTCTCTCAAGTAAAACATAAATCATTAAAAAGAGGATGGGGGTGGAGAGGCTCTTGGCTCTTGGTATATGATAATGAAAAAGGACTTAAGTTAGGGAAGAGAGTGTCTTGTAGACACCTATGATGGGAAGATGGGAGGTTGTACCTGTTGTATCTGTCAGCAACTATACTATCAATCAAGAAGCCCCAATAAAGTGAAAACAACAGCCAGCATAATGTTCTTTCTAGTCCTCTATGTCTACGTGTCTCCTGTTTTCTTTTTTTTTTTCCTCCAGGGTTATTGCTGGGGCTTAGTGCCTGCACTATGGATCCACTGCTCCTGGGGGCCATTTCTTCTCATTTTCTTGCCCTTGTTGTCCTTATTGTCATTTTTGCCATTGATGTTGTTGGATAGGACAGAGAGAAATGGAGAGAGGAGGGGAGACAAGAGAGGAGAAGAGAAAGACAGATACCTGCAGACCTGCGTCACCACTTGTAAAGTGATCCCCCTGCAGGTGGGGAGCCAGGGGCTCGAACCGGGATCCTTATGCTGGTCCTTGCACTTTGCACCATGTGAGCTTAACCCACTGTGCTACCACCCGACCACCCCCCACCCGTTTTCATGGCACTGAATGGACCTATCTCTTTTCTTTAAGCTTATGGTTTTATATTACTGGATAAAGCCATAAAAAGGGGCAGACTGATTTCACTGTTAAAACCTAGTCCTCGGGAGCCCCTCGGGCAGTGGCACACCTGGTTAACTGCACACAGTGCTAAGCACAAGGATCTAGATTCTAGCCCCCAGGCTCCACACCTACAAGGGAGATGCTTCACAAATAGCAAAGAAGGTCTACAGGTGTCTGCCTTTCTCTTCCCCTCTCTACCTCCTCCTCCCTCTCTATCTCCCTCTCTCTCTCCTCTCTCAATTTCTCTGTCCTAGCCAATAAAATGGAAGGGAAAAAATGGCCACCAGCAGTGGATGCGTAGTGCCTGCACTGAGCCCCAGAGATAACCCTGGAGGGAAAAAACAAACAAACAAATAAACAAACACCTAGACCTCAAACTCAAATGGGTTCCCCATACTGCTCAGCAATCCTGCTACATTTGTTGGTCTACACACTCACCACTCTCTAAACTATCGGACTGTCAGAAAAGTCGTGACACATTTTTGCAAAGGGAAGTATGTCATGACCTTTCGGACAGCCCAGTAGTTTTAAACCTTCTCACAACTCCTATCACCTGTGGAAGGCCATCTCCTGGCATTCACCGTTGGGTAGTCCCTACTCACTGCAGCAGGGCTGGGTTGTGTGATCAGTAGGATATGGCAGAACTGAACATGGTATGTTACTTCCAAAATTGGGTTCTCCAAGGTACTTTGAGGGCTGGGAGATAGTTCACCTGATAGAGTGTGAGTCACACCATGTATGAAGCCACAGCTTCAAGCCCTGGTACCACATCATCCCCACGGATGACACCAGCGGAGGAGACCCATGGGTGGTGGACCTGTGGTGTCTGTTCCTTATCTCTCCTGGTTCTTCTTCTCGGTCTCTCTTACCCAATTCTAAAATAATAAATGAAAAAAAAAAGGCCTGAGGAGGTCACTGAGAGATGATACCATGTATGTGTGAGGACCTGCTGGTACATCAAAAAATTAAAATGAGGGGACTGGGTGGTGGCACACCCAGTTAAACGTACATTACCAAGCACAAGGACCTGGGTTCAAGCTCCTGCTTCCCACTGACAGGGAGGGGGATACTTCATGAGTGGTGAAGTAGGCCTGCAGGTGTCTCTCTTTCTGTCTGCACATCCCCTCTCTATTTCTTTGTTCTATCCAATTAAAAAAAAAGAAAGGCTGCTAGAAGCGGTAGATTCACAGTGCTAGCACCAAGCCTCCCAGTGATAACCCTGGTGGCAGAAAGGAAAATGAAAAGGCACTTTTGGTTTCCTCCTTGGTGCTCTGTGAGCTCACTCTCACCCATGAGCTGCCTCAGTGAAGAAGGCCAAGTGGAGAAAAACTCATATCCAGCTGTCACATAAATCGGCATGGTGTGGGTGTCTCAGTCCCTGTTTGTCAGGTCTTCAGAAACTGGAAAGCCCAAAGCACGAGCGCAACCTCAAAGGAGCTCCAGAGTCACCTGGTTGAGCTGCCCCTGGATCACGAACACCGTTCAGTGTTATTGCACGCAGAAATGTCAGTCTGTTATTTGAAGATGCTAAATAGCCGGAATGATTCGTTACACAACATATCACTGACGGACCACCTGCTCCTATCTTAACTCTCAGCTTATCTTACCTCCTGCTTGACAGATAAAAATGAGAGTCACAGGCAGGAATCTCATCTTGCAGATGTCTCTTCCTCTCTATAGATCCTATCTTCTGCTGGAACAATGGGGCGGTGTGTGTGTGTGTGTGTGTGTGTGTGTGTGTGTGTGTGTGTGTGTGTGTGTGTGTGTGTGTGTGTGTGTGTCTCCTCCCACTGAAGGCCAATCCTGCCCCCACATGCTTTGGATCCTGTTACCTCTTGCCTCCTCAGGAGGCTGGAGCTACTGATTCCTCTCTTTCATGTACTTAGCTTCTCCCTTTCAACTGCATTTGAAAGACTCAACTGGAGATGAAGGTTGAAGGGAGAGGAAAGTGGCCTCTCCCTTTCATCACCTTCCTCTGTGGCAGAGGCCAAGCCCCCATCGCCCCCCCCCCAAGTATGTACGCTTTCTTCCTATTGTCAAGTAACTGAGGAGGACCCACTTGATCTTTTGGAGTTGGCAGAAAGGTAGGAGACTTTTTCTGGCACTTATCATTTCAGTCTGTCAGTACTGCCTGTGCAATAATGGGAAATATAATAAATGAAATAGGGAAAAAAAAGACATCTTTGATTTACCTATTTATTTTACCAGAGCACTGTTCAGTTCTGACTTATGGTGGTGCGGGGAACAGAACCTGGGACTTTGGGGCCTCAGGTATGAGAGTCTCCTTACAGAACCATTATGTTATCCACCCCTGCTAGAAGGACATTTTATATAATTAAATGTACTGGGATGAGATACGGAGTTCTGGTGGTGGGAATTGTGTGGAACTGTACCCCTTTATTCCATTGTATAAATTTAAAAAATTCTTAGAAAAAAATAACTCTTTAAGAAATAATAATAATGATGATGATGTTTTAAAATAAAATTCAAATTACCGCTGTATATAGAGAAACATGGGGGCAGGCGGTGGCACACTTGGTTAAGTGCCTACATTACAGTGCACAAGGATCCAGGTTCAAGCCCCTGGTTCCCACCTGCAGGGGGAAAGCTTCGTGAGTGGTGAAGCAGGGCTGCAGGGGTCTCTCTCCCTCGCTATCTTCTCCTCTCATTTTCTGTCTCTATACAATAACAGATAAATAAATAGAACATTAAAGATTAAAAAAAAGAAAAACATGTATTCATACACGGCACACATCCAAAAAAACAGAGATGAAACTCACTTAAATTAAAAAAAAAAAAAAGGCCCAGGGAGATAATACAACAGATATGCACTAGACTTTCATGTCTGAGGTCTGTAGGTCCTAGGTTCAATCCCCAGCACTACTATAAATCAAGAGCTAAATACTGCTCTGGTGTCTCTCTCTCTCTAAAATAAAATAAATCTTTAAAGTTTGCAAATAGAACACATAAGCACTGTGGAGATGGTTCAGTCTGCATAATACAATATTTACATGCCTCAGGCCACAGGTTTAATCCCTAAAATCTCTAGGGCAACCTCTGTTCTTTCTCCCTTCTTTCTTATCTTCTCTTTCATAAAAAAATAAATCTTAAAAAAAAACAACCAGAACACATAATAATAAAGGATACAAAAGCTCCTACTACAAATGTTGGGTTAAAGACGTGGTTCTGGAAGGTGAAGAGTGTCAGGCCCATGTAGGAGAAGATGAAATTCTCTGCCAAGAAATTGAGAAGCTCGAACAACTGCAATCAAAGGGGGAAAGGTTAGTTGGGTAGATAAAGCTCCACGATTTAAAAGTCTATGCGCTAATAAGTGAGACATAGTTCAGACATGTACAGTTCATTTGTAGGCACCAAATTATGGGATTCATGGGGGAGGGGGGTAAGGACACAAAGGAAGAGATGACATTTCATTTCTAGTTCCACAGAAGCCAGAAATGTCACCTTCCTTTCACCAATCCCCAAATTCAGTTGCTCTTATCCTCCCTCCATTCCCCCCCCCCAACACCATCAATGTATTTTTGTGGAATGGCCCCTTACTGTCCCTGCATGCTGCCTTAGTTCTAGCCCACCCACAATGCTATAGAAGCATCGTGACTGCTATCCCCTATGGATCTCAGTGTCCTGTGTGCACATAACTAGGTGTACCACTACCCGGCCCCTTTCATATGGCTTTTTGCAATTTCTACATAGATTGGCCAAAATCAAAACACAGAACAAAATCAAAACACAGAAAAGTTGCAGGAAATTCAGCTTCCAGTGTCCATCATTACAGTTTTCTTTTTTCTTTAAAGCAGTTTTAAAAAGCGCTTTATTTTATTTGATAGGACAGAGAGAAATTGAGAGGGGAGAGGGAGATGAAGAGGGAGAGAGACAGAGAGACATTTGTAGACTTGCTTCACCGCTTGTGAAGCTTCCCCCTTGCAGGTGGGAACCAGGGGCTCGAACCCAGGTCCTTGCGCATGGAAATATGTGCACTCAACCATGTGTGCCACTGCCTGACCCCTCCCAATAAAGCTTTTGTTTGTTTGTTAAGATTTATTTTATTTCACGAGGAAGAGGGAGGGACAAGAGAGAGAACCAGAGCATCACTCTGCTAGATGATGCCAGAAATCAAACTCAGGACTCCATGCTTGTGAGTCCAGTACTGTGCCCACTGTGGCACCTCCCAGTCTACTGTCAGTAACGTTCTATTGGCACAGTCCCTCTGTTTCATGTATCCTCCTGTGGCTGCTTCTGTGCTCCGTGTCAGAACTGAATAGGTGTGACAAGCACCCTGTATTCCCCCCAAACCTCAAATGTGAACTTTCTAGTCCATCACAGGAAGTCTTCTCATTCCTATTTTGTGGATTACAGTCGCTGCATTGTTCCAGAGCCTGGTCCTGCTACTTACTGCCTGTGTGATCAGGGACAAGTTTCTATGACTTTTCCAAGCTTCAGTTTACTCATCTTTAAAATGGGGGTATGAGTAGTACCTACCTCCCAGACTCATACATTTAAAATCATGTGCTTACTTGTTTTCATTTTTATTTTATTTCGTTTTTTACTAAGAAAGGAGCCCTAGATTAGGAGGACTGACTTGCAGAATGCCACATAGCTAGCAGGTAGGGGAGATCAGGAACCAGACCAAGGCACAGTGGCTCCTGAGCCCTGCTTGTGACAGTTTTGTGGGGCAGGAGACTCGTGTTCAAGGACAGCCATAGGTAACTCTGAACAGAGGAATACCAGATTACGGAGGACCTCAAATTCATTCACTCCAGAAGTCTTGAGTCCCTGCTCCATTACCAACACGTAAGTGGGTAGGGTGTGTAGGCACACAGCAGGGGCGGGTATGGCTTAGAAGATGATAGTGTGGAACTCAGTGAGGACCAAAACCCACATACAGAGTGAAATCTCACCGCAAGGCAGCTGTATGAGGGCTTTCTGGAAGCACTGTGTGCTAGCATAAAAGAATCTGAGCTTTTTTGTGCCTGCAAATTGGAAGTGTTTTGAAACTGATGTTTCTAAAGAGATTTCATTGCCCCCAGTGCCCTGAAGCTTCACAAGTGGTGGAAACAGTGGTGCGGATATCTCTCGTTTTCTTTATCTTCCCCTTCCCTCTCTATTTTTCACTGACTCTACTTAAAATAAACGAACAAAAATAAATGTTAAGGAAAAAAAAAAGCCACACTTAAGCAACAGGACTCACAAGGAAGCCTGAGAGCAGTTTGGTAAGCCCTGCTCCACAATTCACCACCTTCCATTTCTCAGCGTCACTTTGCTTTTTTGTTCCTGCCCAATGTGATGTTTCCCCTGAGAGGGTCTGACCCCTTTTCCCAGCTGTCTAGGCTCAGCATTTCCTCTCCCAGAGCTTTCCAGCTCATCAACCCTCACACCATTTCCCCTCCTCTAACTTCTTGTAGGACACGTGATCTGAAACACACAGGCTAAGGCTTCTATGTGGCTATTTCTTTCTTGTTTTGTTTTGTTTAAATGTAAGGAAGCTTTGTATTGCCAACAAGACTGGAAAGCTGGGGGCCAGGCAGTGGCGCACCTGGTTGAGCGCACATATTACCATGCACAAAGACCTGGGTTCAAGCTCTTCTCCTCCCCACCCCCCGAATGGGAGACACTTCATAAGCAGTGAAGCGGGTATGCAGGTGTCTCTCTTTCTTCATCTTTATCCTCCTTCTCGTCTCAATTTCTCCCTGTCTCATCTAATAAAATAGAAAGAAAAAAATTAAAAAGGAAAAATGGCCACCAGGAGTGGTGGATTCGTAGTGTAGGCACCAAGGTTCAAAATAGCCCTGGTGCAATAGAAAACAAAACAAAACAAAACAAACAAACAAACAAACAAAAAGCCTAGAAAACCCTACCCAGTTTTATTTCCCATACCACTATCTAGAAAAATGCCACAACCTGCTGATTTCCTTGTCTACTCAATACAGTGAATTACCCTGCAACAAGGATCTGTACTTCCAACAAATGCTTGAGGGAAAAAGCATCAGCCACACACTTCAAGTCTAGCTTCAGGAGAAAGAAAACACTATTTGCTCCCATTTTATGGTGAGTCCTTTCGAGACTACTCCTATTGTACCATAGACATTTGGCAAAACCGGACGCTTCCGTTTCTTGGTATAATTCTACTGGAGTATGCATTCGGTTCTATTCCAGCCATCACATATTCTTCATAGTATTATCCTGTCTACCGAATTAACTATGTGATGTTGTACCTCTTTCTTTTATAATTCCAGCCCAATCTCACATATAGTTGACAGTTCTGGAAAATTATGGTTTCACACTTTGCTGCATCAAGCAGCAGGGATCTAGTCAGATGGAATTAATCTTATCTCCATCACACAACAGATCAGGCAAACCTCAGTGATACTGCACTAAGTAAGTCACACAAATTTTCAGCTCCCCTGGTACCTATAAAGGTAATGTTTACATGGTACTTAAGTACACAACAGCACATTCTGAAGTAAAGTATCAATTATCAAGGGTTATACAAAGGGGAAAAAAAAAAAGACACTGTACTGCTCACAGAAATGCCCTTCATTCTGAGCCTTCAGTTAGTTGTAATCATTTTGCTGGTAAAAGGGACTGTAAATAAACAAAAAAAGCAACATCTATAAAGAATAAATGAAGCACAGTAAAATGACGTGTACCTGATGAGCTCCCATAACATCACAGTCAAGAGCCACTAGTTTGGTAAGGAAAGAAAAGGAGCTTGTTGACTGGCCATGACAATAACAGTGCCTAGCTACTCTGCTGACTGACCTCTATCCTAAAAGCTATCACCCTTCAACCTGCCAGTCTCATCTATACCTGGAGTCAGAGGAACAGGAACGGACATGAGTACACACTGTTTTGAATACATCAAAGATTCTTTTTCAGCAAAGGGTGAAAGTGAGGGAGGGAGAGGGAGAGGAAGTCACAAAGGTCTGCTTTACTGAAAAAAAAGGGAACAGGTTATTTACAAACTAAAAATTTTACCTGTTTAGTTCTATGCTGAGACTCAGTGGACAAATTGTTGTATGTATAATGAGCCTGAGTGATGCCGCAAAACAACACTGCAACAACACCTAGGGGGCAAAAAAAAGGAGTTCCAGGTTTACTCACAAGTGTCCAAACTTTCATACTGATAGGTTTGTTTTACAGAAGCAGACTAAATGCTTAGTGCTGAGTTCTCCAATAGTAATATAGTTTGTGGAAAGGAACCATTTCCATTGAGAAGCCATATATATATATTCTGAAGTGACAGCCTAAGAGCCTACAAGACAGCTCACCTTTTTTTTTATTGGGGAATTAATGTTTTACATTCAACAGTAAGTACAATAGTTTGTACATGCATAACATTCCCCAGTTTCCCATATAATAATACAACCCCCACTAGGTCCTCTGAATCCTTCTTGGACCTATATTTTCCCCCACCCACCCACCCCAGAGTCTTTTACTTTGGTGCGATACGCCAATTCCATTTCAGGTTCTACTTGTGTTTTCTTTTCTGATCTTGTTTTTCAACTTTTGAAAAAGTGTCTGTGATACCAGGCTGATCTCAGCCCCCGTCTCACTGGGGGAAGCTTCGGTGCTATAGGATGGTATCTCTCCCTTTTTGCCTCGCTCTATATATCTAGCCATCTATTTATCTGAAAAGTCAGCTTGTAAATCCTCTTGGGTCAGCAAGATAAAGAACAACAAAATTTTTAGAACACTGTTTACAAAGATGCAAGCTTACCAAGTGTGTTTAAACACCAGCACACTTGGTTCACGTGTAGGAAAAGTGAAAGGCCGCCTCTAAGGGTTTTGCAAATGAAAGGAGATGTGACCTACCTGTGAAGCCCCAGGCTTCTGCCAGAAGGAAGGTGCTCCAGGACATCAAGAAGAACAAGCCTGTCTCCAACAGATGAAACTCCCGCAGTTTGGTGAACTTCGTCACGTGAGACAGTCAAGGCTGATAATAAGGTCTTGTACAATAGACATGTGACCAGAAAATACTTCATTTGGTAGAACAGATGCTTTGCTACACATGAGTCCCAGAACCATATGGAAAGCATCAGGGGACTCCATATCTGGCAGAATGGTACTGTGGGACCTCTCTGCCTTTTCCCTTCCCTCTCTTCTCTCCCTCTCTTTCTCCCTGCTCCTTCTGTTAAAAAAAAAGAAGAAGAAAAGAAAAGAAACAAGAACTTTTCTTTTTTTTTTTTTTATAGGCTGGAGAGGGTCACTCAACCATGTGCAAGAAACTGGGTTTATTCCAAGAAGGTTTATTAAAAAAATTAAGTTGGGTTAAGCACACATAGTAGGAAGCACAAGGACCCTTGCAAGAATGCCAGTTTAGAGCCCCCAGCTCCCCACCTTCAGGAGGAGGGGGGTTTGCTTCAGAAGTGGGTGAAGCAGGTCTGAAGGTGTCTTATGTTTTTCTCTCCCTCTCTATCTCCCCCTCCCCTCTCAATTTCTCTTTGTTCTATCCAATAAAAAAAAAAGAAAAGAAAAATGGCTGCCAGGAGCAGTGGTTCGTAGTGCTGCTGCTGACCCTGGAGGCACGTGCATGTGTGTGTGTGTCTCTGTGTGTGTGTGTGTGTGTGTGTGTGTGTATGTGCGTGTGTATGTGCGTGTAGGGGCCAAGTGGTGGCACATCTTGTTGAGTGTGCCCAAGTACCTGGGTTCAAGCCCCTGCTCCCCTCCTGCAGGAAGAGGAAGTTTCAAAAGTGGTAAAGCAGTGCTGCAGGTATCTCTTTCTCTCTTACTCTCTATCTCCCCCTCCCTTCTCAATGTCTCTGGCTCTATGCAAAACAGAGCAATTTAAAAAATTTAAGCGAGGTGACTATGAGGGGTCTCTGGCCTGACTAACATAAAAGTCTCAGAATAAGGAGGAGCCAAAGTGAAGAGACTTTTAAAATGAGCGTTTTGGAAGTAAGGCGGTAGTGCAGTGGGGTAAGCACAGGTGGTGCAAAGCGCAAGGACTGGCCGTAAGGATGCCGGTTCGGGACCCTGGCTCCCCTCCTGCAGGGGAGTCGCTTCATAGGCAATAAAGCAGGTCTATAGGTGTCTTTCTCTCCCCCTGTCCTGTCTTCCCCTCCTCTCTCCATTTCTCTCTGTCCTAGCCAACAACGACAACAACAATAATAACTACAACAAGGGCAATAAAAGGGAAAAAATAAATAAGTAAAATAAATAATAATCCTTTTAAAAAATGAGCATTTTACGGAGGAGACACCAGCAGCACTGAGGAAGTCTTCCATGAGGAAGTCTTCCAGCTTAGTTAGTTCAACTGTTATACGGCTCCCACATGCCTTACACAGAGATAGGGGCAATGAATCAGATACACAATATACCAAATCAATAAGTGATTGCACAATTATAACACTGTGCATCTATTAAAACATGCCTTCTCCCAGGTTGAAGCCCAGACTCCACTTCACTAGGAGAAACTTAGGTTGCTATGGTATCTTT
This sequence comes from Erinaceus europaeus, assembly GCF_950295315.1. Lineage (NCBI taxonomy): Eukaryota > Metazoa > Chordata > Mammalia > Eulipotyphla > Erinaceidae > Erinaceus > Erinaceus europaeus. Next base: position 22,314,724 of record NC_080185.1, read on the forward strand.
CCCTCCCTGTTTCCACCTCTCTCCTTCTATCTGAAAAACTTGAACTGGAACAGTGAAGGCCTGGCAATGACTCCCTCAAAAAAAGAAAAAAAAATCAAAGGGAGTAGCATGGGTTAGGGAGCTTAGTGCTGGAGCATAAGGCTTGAGTGCTTGAGGTCCCAAGCCCCAGGTTTAATCCCTGACACTTCCCTATGTCAGAGCTGAGTAGGGTTCCAGTCCCTCCTAGAGATAAATAAATAATCATATATATATATATGTATGTATATGCCTTCTGGGGTCAGAGATATAGTTCAGTGGTAAGGCACAGACGTCATATGATGTAATTTTGGCTTTAATCTCAGGTACCAAAAAAAAATTGCTTGTAAGAAATTCCTTTTTTCTTTTCATTTTTGCAAGAGATTCCATTTTAATGCTGTTACAGAATACTCCAAGGTTTAAAAAAAAAAAAAAACTAAGGAACACCACTACTCATTTATACTAGTCTGAAAATTATGAGTTACCAAGAAGTGCTACTGCCAAATTGTGGCAAATCCTGGGCTGGGGTCTAGATTAATTCCAATAAATGTGTGACCCCCCCCCCAAAAAAAAAAAAAGACTTAACAGGATGTAGCCGGACTGTTATCAGCCACTTAATCTCTCTCTAGGCTTCTCTCTGTCCATGAGCCACACGTGTTTGCACTCACTGGTGATTTGGTAGGTTCCTGAAGTTGTTCTAGTCCTGTCATGTTGCAGTCCCAGGTGGTCTCCTTTGGTATTCCTAGTTGACCCGGGAGAGGAGAGGAGAGGAGAGAAACACAGCTGCTGCTGCTCCGTAACCCGCCCCCCCCACCCCACTGCCCCAGTATACTTTCTATTTGTCCTATTTGTCCTATCAAAGAAAGAGCAGGGCTAGTGACATAGCTCAGTTCTTAGTGCATGCTTCACATGCTAAAAGCCCTGGATTTGACCTCTAGCATTACACAAAAATAAAGAAAGAGCAAGGACTGCCTGGCTAAGCAACAGAATAGATTACCTACTAGTTCTTTAAATATACCTACCTTGGGGCTGGGTGGTGGTGTACTCAGTTAAGCACACACATTACCATGCTTAAGGACCAGATCTGAGGCCCCACTTCCCACCTGCAGCAGAGGGGGAGCTTCATGAGTGGTGAAGCATGACTACAGGGGTCTGTCTCTCCCACACTATTATCTCTCCCTCCTCACTTTCTATCTACCTTATCTAGAAAAGAAAGAATAGATAGCATAATGGTTATGCAAAGAGACTCTCATGCCTGAGGCACCAAAGTCCCAGATTCAGTCCTTAGCACCACGTTAAGACAGAGCTGAGCAGTGCTTGGTAAAAATAAATGATTTAATTAAATAATAACAGAAATAAAGGAAGAGAGAAAGAAAAGGTAGGAGGGAAGAAGGGAGAGACAGTATAATCTTTATGCAAAGAGATTCTCATGCCTTAGGCTCCAAAAATCTCAGGTTTAATCCCCAGCACCACCTTATACCAGAGTTGCACAGTGCTCCGATAAAATAAAACTAAAATAATCAATAATAGAAAGAGGGAAAATGGCCCCCAGAAGCAGTGGTGGTAACCCTGGTGGAAAGGAAGGAAATAAAGAAGGAAAGCAGGAAGGCAAAGGGAGGGAGGGAGGGAGGAGGAGAGGGTACAAATGCCCCCCCCCCACACACACACACACAAGAAGTGGATGCGTAGAGCCTGCACAGCGCCCCAGCAATAACCCTGATGGGTCACTACTGCTAATCACACTATGGTAGCAAAAGACCAAGGGCAGACAGCCCAATGAAATCCTTTTGTCTATTTATTGGGAAAGACAATTGCCTGATGTTTTTAAGTCACTTAAGTACTTGATTAGAAGATTAATTATTACAGTGGTCATAGAACACAGCATTTATCTGCACTGCTGGGCTATCAAGAAAAGAAAAATTTAATGAAAGGATATCAAAGCTGTCACCACTCCAGTAGCAGCACCCATCGCGAAAGAGCCACTGAAGATGCCCAGGAAAATCCCAATAGACTTGAACATGGCTGTGACATCGAAGGTGTGGCTGTTGTCTCCAGCTGGTTGGTACGCCACTATTGATCTACAAAAGAGAGATTGATTTAACTACCCATAGTAATCTTTACTTTAAAAATGTAAGGACACTAGAAAACATCTACAAAATAAATGAACGAGCAAATAATATTCTAGTATAGGACCTGAAAGTTGAAATCTGGAGGCCGCAGGCCAAACTCTCTGGGTCTGAACTGCCAAAACGAAGCCACCAAAATCCCTGTGCTGGCTCCAGCTAGAAAGAAAACCCAACTATTTAACGGAAAATTTGAAAAATATTTTAATGGGTTCTGTGTGAAAGCTGTACTGAACCTTTTCTACCATCCTCACAGAGTGGAGTACCTTCTTTTGTAACTCTGTGGAAGACTTATTAGTACAGAGCCCTTGGAAGTCAGAACATACTAATGTGAACAGACTAATGGGCATTTTCCTTTATGTTCAGCAGATGAATAAGGCTGTACAGAATACAGTTCATTGCATTTGGATGACTGAAGTACCCTTTCAACTTTTAGAATTCCAGAATGGGCCCAGTGCCTGATACCTATTTACTGAGATGGACTTTCATTGGAAAAGGGAGTTTGAAAGGTCTTCCAAGGAATCTGAATCCACTCCATAGTGCTATTAGCACAGTTGGCTGGCCCTTTCATGATGAACTTCTGAAAGAAAGTCACTCGATGAGAGGCCAGAACAGGCAATTACAAGAGACTTTTTCCATCTTGAACTCTGAATCCAATCTTGGTCTTCAAATGCTTCTTTTATAACAGCCAGCCCAGGTAACAGGAATGGCTGAGAAAAATTACTATTTCCAGCAGGCCTCTGGCAAGAGTATGTACCATTACTAAATTAATTCCCATCTCAGTTAATTCAGGTACAATTTTTTTTAAGGCCCTCACTCAAAAGCATCATAGAAATCACATCCAAAAAAATGAGGAAGAAAAACATATTTCTTAAAAAATAATGAATTCTCCCTGTGGTTAACTGCAGTGTTTTTTCTGGCTCAGGCTGAAAAATGAGCTTGCTATACCATGCACACCACATGCTTTTTATACATCTCTGGCTAAGCTGAAAAAGTAAATCTAAGATCCAAAAGAAACTGCTAGTTGTTTTTTTTTTTTTTTTTTAACTTTCCTAACTTTATTGAAGCACTGCACTGGCATTAGCTTCTGGTAAAGGCATTGAGAAATTTCTGAGGAGCCATCTAAACTGAAAATTGTAAACATATTTAAATGTTCAATGTGGTCAGATCATTTGGGACCTGATATTGTTTTAATAAATGTGAAATGACCTTTAGTGCCATGCTATCTTAGCTACACATGAAGAACCCCACTACCAATAATAAGACTTGACTATGTTTGAACATTAAAATATAGCAACTGGGCATTGTTCACAATAGCCAATGACTGGAATCAGCCTAGATGCCCATCAACTGATAACTGGCTAAAGATATATATATATATATATTCATTCCATGGAAAACTACTCTGCAATCAAAAAAGGTTATATTATATCCCTTGGGATAAAACAGATGGAACTGGAGGTGACTGTGCTTAGTGAAATAAGGAAAGAGATGAAAGACAGCTACCAGATGGCTTCATATATGGAATCTAGAGAACTGATATACATGGACTTGAAAAAAAAAAAAAAACCAAGAAACAAGCTATTTATAAGACCTGTGAGAACTATGGTGGTTGTCTCTGGGAGGTGTGAGGGTGGGGACAGAAAATTCTGGTGGTGCCCGTTATGGTGTGAAACTATACACTGTAATCTAACAATCTTGTAACATACCATTAACAACAAATACAAAAAATTTAAAAAAATGAATAAGGGGGCCAGGTGGTAGCACACTGGGTTAAGTGCACATAGTGCAAAGAGGAATGACTTGCACATGGATCCTGGTTCATGCCCCCAGTTCCCCACCTGCAGGGGAGTCGCTTCACAGGCGGTGAAGCAGGTCCGCAGGTGTCTATCTTTCTCTTCCCCTCTCTGTCTTCCCCTCCTCTCTCTGTTTCTCTCTGTCCTATCCTATTAAAAAAATGGACTCCAGGAATAGTGAATTCATAGTACTGGCACTGATCCCAGCAATAACCCTGGAGACAAAAAAAAAAAAAAAAAGAAGAAGAAATAAAATAAAATATTAGCTAGCTGGAGAAAAGAAAGGATATTCTTTTTTTTTCCTGGCCTACATTTTCAAAATGCTGGTTGAAACAATAATCTACACCGTACCTGAGGTTGCTTTCTTCAGACTGAGCCACGGATATTCAAGATACACCTGGATTATTATGTTATTCTAAAGTCCCTAAACTGTACATGAAAACACGGTGATGGGCAGGGGTACACAGCATAAAGGCTATGCAGAGACTGTCATGCCTGGGGCTCCAAAGTCCCAGGTTCAATCCCCTGCCCTACCATAAGCAGGAGCTACTCAGTGCTCTGGTTAAAAAAACAAACAAACAAACAAACAAACACCACAGTGGCCACATCCAGAGAGGTTCATTTTTCTTTTTTTTCTACACTGGCCTCTGCACTGAAACAAACCTTAACTCATCTTTTCTAATAGCAAACATTTTATCTTGAGGTAAAAAACACTTTATTTATTTATGGCAAATTTTGAAAGTAACGGAGTTAGGGAATAATCCAATCATTCCATAACCTATGTTTCTTGCCCGTCTTCTTGCTACGTACACAGTATTCTGTATTTAGTTGTAATCACAGTGACAAGATGGTTTTGAACTCTACTTTAACTAATGACACCATTACTACAGTTGGAGGTCGGATGGAGACACACACATTACCATGGGCAAGGATCTGGGTTCATGGCCACTGAGTTTCTGCCTGCAGGGGGCAGGGGAGTTTCACAATCAGTGAAACAGTGCTACAGGTGTCTCTCTCATTATCTCCTCCTTCCCTCCCAATTTCTCTGCCCCTATCAAATAAAAAGAAATAAGAAAAAATAGTCATCTCTGTGCAATAAAATGGGGGGGGGGTAGTGTCAGGGTGGTAGAGTCCCACATACACACGGGTCCAAGCACTGTGAAAAACTGAACAAAAAATTCAAAAGTGGTTCAAATGGATATAACATAATTCATTTAACCAACCAAAATTTTGCTAACACAAATAACTATAAAAGAACACCAACGGGGGGCGGGGAGGAGGCAAACAAAATGGGAAAGAAATGGCCTCTGGGAGCAGAGGATTCGTGGTGCAGGCACTGAGTGCAGTGTTTGCCAGGGATCGAACCCAGGTCCTCACACATGGGAAGCTTGTACTCTACCACTGAGTTACATCCAGTCCCATGATCCCCTCCATAGCCATTCTGTTATAGACTACATAATGAGTTAATTCATTACAGATCATGAGCTAATGTATTTACTAACTCTAGAATGAGAGGAAACAAACACTGGATTCGTTCTCTAGAAGGCTTTTTTCTCTCAGAGAAGCTTGTCTGAGGAAGGCTACATACAAGAGCAGGATGATCTAAGCGCAAGGACCAGAGTCAGGATCCTGGTTCAAGCCCCCGGCTCCCCACCTGCAGGAGAGTAGTTTCACAGGCGGTGAAGCAGGTCTGCAGGTGTCTTGTCTTTCTCTCCCCCTCCATTTCTCTCTACTTCTCCATTTCTCTCTGTCCTATCTAACAATGACGACATCAATAACAACAACAATAATAACTATAACAATTTTAAAAAAAGGACAACAAAAGGGAAAATAAATTAAAAAAATTAAAAAAGAGCAGGATGAGTTAAGGTCCTTTGTGACAAGCATCATGGAAAAAACATTCTTTTCTTCACGAATACCAACATCCCCCACCAGGTTCAACCCATTTTAATGTTTGTGTGTGTTTTTTTTTAATCCTTTAAAGCTATTCAAAGGTTTTTGAAATTGCAGGAAATGACATAATTATATTAATAGAGAAAATTAAGGCATGGGACACAGCAATTTCAGCAAGAGCCGGAAAAGAGATTTATCTGACTCTTAATCCATCATGGTAATGAAGAAATGCTTATTAGCATGATGACTAAGTAGCAGAATAATCATCTAGGATGGGGAAATGGTGTCCGAAGTTAACAGTGCCTTACCCTCTTCATCTGCTTGCACTGATGATCTCACATGTGCCTCCGTACTAAAAGCTTCGATCATCTTTTGTCCTCTAATTTTTCTAACAAAGTCATACCCATAGGATCCATTCCTTTCGCCCTCAAATTACAAGCAACTTCTCGACTGCACGTACCACCACTGAAGGTGCATGGGTTTGTGTATCAACAGGCTTTATTTCTTCCATTGTTATCAGTTGAGACAGCTGCAAAAATCCCCATAGTAAATATGGCAGAGGACTGGAGCCTACAAACACTGCATTCCTGCAGGATTTGACCTTTACCACCAATTCGGGCACGCGATTTAAGGGATCGGTGTTACAATTCAGAGAGGGTAATTCTCCTACTTTGTTGGAAGGCGATGGGGGCAATCAAGCTATGCAAACCAGAGTCAATGAATGATTACTTCCATAACTAATAAAACAGAAATGAGGAAGAAAGATTAAAATACAGCAATGATCTGAAGTATGTTCTTCCTTGTCCCTGAAAGGGAGTTCTGGATGAAGTAAAAGACATTTGTTTAGGAGTGACTTGGTGGGGAATGAGTTCCTTAGGGGCAGATTCATTCTTCCATCTTCAAAGTACATAACAACATGTAGGCTAGTTTTTCAGCGTGAGATTTAAAATGACTGTTCATTCAATATTTATCTTTAAAAAGAGGCTTAATGGATCTGGGAGGGAACTCAGCAATACAGTGCATGTTATGAGGCCCACTATCACATAGGCGCACCATGGACAGCACCAAGGATACTGGGTGAAACTCCAGGGACGATGATCAAACAGTGCTTTGATGTCTCTCCTCCTTTGGCCCTCACCTCTCTCTTGCTAAAAAAGAGAATTAAATGGGGGCAAAGAGATAGTTTAGTGACATCAAGATGCCCTAGGTATGGTCCCCGCCCCACGTTTTCCTAAGCCACAATTAACAATTCTAAAAGTTAAACTGTGTTTCTGGGGCCAAAAAAGACAGTTCAGCAGGTAGAATTCATCCCTCGCCGTGTGTGTCTGAGGAGAGGAAGCGGTAGTGCTGTGATGGCCCTCCCTATCTCTGAATGAAAAATAGTGGCCCTGGAGTCATGAAATAGCACATGTGCAAGACATCAGTGCTACCAAAAGAAAGGTGATGGCAGGGGGCAGGGCTGTAGTGCAATGGGTTATGCACACATGGCGCACAACACAAGGGCTGGTGTAAGGATCCCGGTTGGAGCCCCAGGCTCCCCACCGGCAGGGGAATCACTTCGCAAGTGGTGAAGCAGGTCTGCAGGTGTCTGTCTTTCTCTTCCCGCCTCTGTCTTCCCCTCCTCTCTCCATTTCTCTCTGTCCTATCCAACAACAATAATAATAACTACAACAGTAAAACAACAAGGGCAACAAAAGGGAATAAATAAATAAATATATTTTTAAAAATTTTTTAAAAGAAATTGAACTACAAAGAGTCATTTCTCAACTGGCAACTTGGCAAAAACACAACTGTTTGACAAATACTCTGTTGGTGAAGCTCTGAGGAAACCGGCCCTGCCAAGATTCAGTGGTTAAAGTGCAAAATGACATCATCCCTCCTAGAAGCAACTTAGCAACATTGAGTAAAATTACAGGCACTACTCTCACCTCAGTGAATTTATCTGACCAGCAGAGTTATCCATATATAAAGTAGGAACATTAAACATTGAACACTGTATCGTTATCTGAGAAAACCCTTAGTTTCCTTCCAACGGGAGATGGAAGAAATAAGCCAAAGCGCATCCCTATACTGAGTATACAGAACGCTGTGTAGCTACAGAGAATGAGAAGACTGTTTCTCTTCTTCCTGCCACCAGGATTGCTGCTGGGGCTTAGGGACTGTTAGGATTCCACTCTTCCTGGTAGCCATGTTTTCTTTGCTGTTGTTTCTTCGTTTGCTTGTTTTTAAAAGAGGTTGAGGTACAGACGGGTAGAGGGAGAAAGAAAAAGGACCCTGGTTTGAGCCCCACTTCCCAGCTGCAGGGGGTGATGCTTTGTGAGCAGTGAAGCATGTCTGCAGGGGTCTCTCTTTCTCTCCCTCCCCCTTTCAATTTCTTTCTGTCCTATCAAATATAATAGAAACGATACAAAGAAACAAACACTGACAGTGATGGTACCAAACCCCAGTGGTAACTCTAGTGGCAAAAAAGGTACACATACAGGTGCACATGTTTGGCTAAAGATAAGCTAATATACACAAGAAACCAATAAAAATGGTTACCTGTAAATGGCTGGGAAGGACCAGTGGATAAAGACAGGAATAAAAGCATGACTCTTTGACTTAAAACTTTTCGTATGTTTTAACATTTGAACTATGTGAATAAAGTATCTATTCAAGAATTAAATTTTACTTTATTTATTTATTTGGATAGAAAAAAGAGAAATCATCAGGGGAGTTGGGAGACAGAGAGGGAGAGAGACAGAGATACCTGCAGCACTGCATCACCACTTGTGAAGCTTTCTCCCTGCAGGTGGGGACCAGGGGCTTGAATCCGGGTCCTTGCACATTGTAGCATGAGGCTCAACCATGTGTGCTGCCACCTGGCCCCTCAAGAATTTATCTTGTGTTATTATTAAAATTACTGTTGTTGTTGTTATATATTAAATTTACCTTAAGTGTTCACATTAAAACAAAATATGAAATTATACATACATGTTTTTTTTTCTGATGACAACTATATAAAAATATCACTAGACCCCCATCTGCAGCGGGGAAGCTTCACGAGCGGTGGAGCGGGGCTGCGGGTGTCTCTTTGTCTGTCTCCCTCCCCTCTCAGTTTCTCTCTGTCTCTATCCAGTAATAAATAAACAAATAATTTATAAAAATATCACTAGAAAGAGTAAATGGATATACCCAGAATGTTTATAGTAACTACCTCCAGGTCTTGACAGCATGCACTTTTTCTTTCCTGAAATTTCCAAGTTACCTATAAGTATGCCTTTAAGAGGGGAAACATGTGCAAGGACCTAGGTTCAAGCCCCCGGTCCCAACTGTAGGGGGAAAGCTTCATAAGTGGTGAAGCAGGGCTGCAGGTGTCTCTCTGTCTCTCTCCCTATCACCCCCTTCCCTCTTGATTTCTTACTGTCTCTAACCAATAAATAAATAAAGATTAAAAAGAAAGAAAAAGAGGGGAAAATAAATAATAGCTTTATTCTTTTTTAATATTCATTTATTTATTCCTTTTGTTGCCCTTGTTTTTGTTATAGTTATTATTACTGTTGTTACTGATGTTGTCGTTGTTGGATAGGACAGAGAGAAATGGAGAGAGGAGGGGAAGACAGACAGGGGGAGAGAAAGATAGACACCTGCAGACCTGCTTCACCGCTTGTGAAGTGACTCCCCTACCGGTGGGGAGCCGGGGGCTCGAACCGGGATCCTTACGCCGGTCTTAATATCTTTATTCTTTCAAATGTCTCCATTTATGATGTACTTCATTTAAAAAGTGACTGTTGGTTCTTAGTTACCCTGACATGCAACATAAAGAGTATAATAAGAAAACAACCACTTACGAAGAGAGGACTATGGCAACGGCATCATTGAGGACACTTTCACCAAAAAGAAGGGCATAGAGTTCCACATCAACTTGGAGCTCATGGAATATGGCAAGAACAGTCACTAGTCAGGAGAAAAAGCCACAGGAATATTTACAAGTTGCAAATATTACATGCCCCCCCCAGAATTAGAAAAGCTTGTTAGACATCTCTTTCTTTCTCTCATAATTCAAGTAAACATTCTCTTACTATTTAAAAGACTTACTGATGTTATGTCAGTGGTATTCTTTTTTCCTAACTGTGCATTTGCAATAACTCCTTGCACTTAAAAACAGCTAAAAATGAAAACTAAGTATATAAGGGGGGGGGGAATACAACTGAAAATAGCCTTTGAGGGCTGAAGCGGCCTGTGTTCTTCATATATATGCTAATAGTTCTGTCTTGTACATTCATTTTCTGTAAAGAATATATTCAGAATTTCTAACAGACTAGGTAATCATTAATATTCAATGAAAACAAGTTATTGTGAGAAAGACTTCCTGCTGCAAACTTCATTTCATTTCCCCTTGGAGTCATACAACTCACTTCTATTTGACTTGTAAATTATCAGCACACCAGTTTTTTTGCAGATGGTAGGAAAGGAAAATGCAAGTGTGGTTTTGGGTTGGGATAAAATTTATGACTAGAATTATAGCTGCTATATTTAATTTAATAAGAGGACAACTATCAGGCCATTGCAGCTTGAGACAGGGGAAAAAAAACTTTCTTTTTGGAAATGATTAGAAAAGAATTCTTAGAAAAACAGATGAGATTAAAGCTACATTATAACTTAATTTAATTGCTCTGTCTCATTCAGCTCACTTACTAAATAAATAAGCCTGAGCAGAGATGAAGAATTATTATGCCCAGAGATCGGAGTCTCTAAAAATGTCCACTAAAGCCACAGGAAGCTTGCATTTTAAAAGGTACAGTTTTTACAGTGGTAGGGGTAGTTCAGTGGGTAAAACACAGGACTTGCATGCATGAGACACTAGGTTCAACGCCCGGCGAAAGATTACAGATGTCACAGTGCTGCTAAATTTGTTTCTATCCAATAATAAATAAATAAAAATAAGTAGTGTATGGCTTAATAAATCAGTCCCACAGTCCAGGAGCTGGTACAGTGGACAGTGTTGGCTTTTGTTCCCCCTTTTGTTGTCCTTTTTTTTTATTGTAGTTATTGTTGTTGTTGTTATTGATGTTGTGCATTGTTGGATAGGACAGAGAGAAATGGAGAGAGGAGGGGAAGACAGAGAGGGGGGAGAGAAAGATAGACACCTGCAGAACTGCTTCACTGCCTGTAAAGCGACTCCTGTGCAGGTGGGGAACTGGGGGCTCGAACTGGGATCCTTATGCTGGTCCTTGCACTTTGCACCACACGCGCTTAACCCAAGTGTTGGCTTCTTAAGCATGTGGTCTAGAGTTCAAGCCCCTGCAGTGCATATATCAGTGATGTCTGGCTAGCTGGCTCGCTTACTCACACTCTCTTGCTCTCATCCTACTGCGCTCATTAATTAGAAATGTGAGGGGAAGATGACTAGAGGTCTCTGAACTCTAATTCCATCAAGATCTGGAAAGAGAAGGGGGGGAAAGGCCATTTGGAAGCAGTAATAAGTGTAGGTGTGACATAGAAAGGAAGAGAATGCAGGACCACAGAAAAAAGCGGGAATATGAATATATATATTTACAGAAATAATAGTCAACCTGTATCTGTGACCTTGGAAAAAACACTGCAGTTTTTAAATGGATGGAGTGGGGACACAGAACTCTGGTGGTGGTAACAGTGTGGAATTATACCCCTGTTATCTCATAATTTTGTAACCCAATATTAAATCATTAATAAAATTTAAATAAATAAATTATAAAAATAAAGATACAGGCTCTTCTGAAAAGAATTTCTTTTAGAATAAGATTTATACCAACAGCAGGTTAAGTGCACGTGGCACAAAGCTCAAGGACTGCCGTAGGATCCCGGTTCGAGCCCCTGGCTCCCCACCTGCAGGAGAGTCACTTCACAGGCAGTGAAGCAGGTCTGCAGGTGTCTATCTTTCTCTTCCCATCTTCCCCTCCTCTCTCCATTTCTCTCTGTCCTATCCAACAACAACAATAATAACTACAACAATAAAACAAGGACAACAAAAGGGAATAAATAATTTTTTTTAAAAAAAAAAGATTTATACTAAAAGCTTCCTATCACCCAAACCAGATATTCTGACCTAATTTTAAAGCTGTTTGAGGGAGCTGGGCAGTAGTGCAGTGGGTTAAGCACACATGGCACGAAGTGCAAGGACTGGCTGAAGGATCCCGGTTCCGCACCTGCAGGGGAGTTTCTTCACAGGTGGTGAAGCAGGTCTGCAGGTGTCTATCTTTCTCTCCTCCTCTGTCTTCCCTCCTCTCTGTCCTATCCAGCAATGATGACAGCAAGAACAAAAACAATAATAACTACAACAATAATAACTACAACAATAAAACAAGGGCAACAAAAGGGAATATATTTTTTAAAAAGCTGTTTTTAAAGTGCTATTATGGGCAGAGGAGATAGCCTAATGGTTATGCAAACAGACTCTCTGCTACAAAGTCCCAGGTTTAATCCCCACACCGCCATAAACCAGAGCTGAGCAATGCTCTGGTGTTTCTCTTTCTCTCTCTGCATCGCTCTCAAAAGTAAAATACATTTTTTAAAAAAGAAAAGTGCTATTAAAATGTTGTCCAATTTATTTTTTTTAACAGAGCACTGCTCATCTCTGGCTTATGGTGGTGCTGGGAATTGAAACTGGGACCTTTGGTACCTCAAGCATGAAAGGCTTTTGCAGAAACACTGTGCTGTCTCCCAAGTCCTAATAAATTATTTTTACAGACTTGATCACATGTTCAAGGTGCCCTTACTTCAGCAAAGGAAAATTAGCAGAGTCTTAAAATTTGGGGGGAGGGACAAGCTCAAGGACTGGTATAAGGATCCTGGTTAGAGACCCTGGCTCTTAAAATTTGGGGGAACAAGCACAAAGACTGGTGTAAGGATCCCGGTTAGAGCCTCCGGCTCCCCACCTGCAGACTAGTTCCTTCACAGGCGGTGAAGCAGGTCTGCAAGTGTCTATGTTCCTCTTCCTCTCTCTGTCTTTCCCTCCTCTCTCCATTTCTCTCTGTCCTATCCAACAACAACAATAGCAACAATAACAATAACAACAACAACATGGGCAAAAAAATGGGGGGAAGGCCCCAGGAGTAGTGAATTAATAGTGCAGGCACCGATTACCAACAATAACCCTGGAGGCAAAAAAAAATATATATATACATATATATATATATTTTTTTTTAATTTTAGAGGAAAAACATAACACTTAGCATACTATATCAAGCTATTTTACATGAATGATACACATTCTGAAGTTTCAAATAGCTGTATATTGGGGGGGAGACAGGCAGTGGCGCGCCTGGTAAGAGCAAATAGTTCCTCCATGTGCAAGTACTCAAGCAAGATCCGGGTTCTAGTCCCCGTTCCCCACTTGCAGCGGGGATGCTTCTTCATGAACAGTGAAGCAGGTCTACAGGTATCTATCTTTCTCTCACCCCTCTCAATTTCTGTCCTATCAAATAAAACACTGGGAGCGTGAGGAAAAAATGGCCTCCAAGAGCAGTGGATTGGTAGTGGCAACACCACGCCCCAGCAATAACCCTGGAGGGAAGGGAAAAAAAACCCTGTACATTTGGCTGGCAAAATAGTTTATTTTGGACAGGGTGCTGCTTGGTCATGTGTACAACTCAAGTTCAAGTCTGGCCCCTACTGTATTAAAGGAACTCTCAGTGCTGTAGTCTCTGTCTGTCTCTCTCTCTCCTTCTCTCTAAAACAACTTAACATTGTTAAAAACAAAGTGCTATGTAATACATTTATTTTTCATAAATACATTTTAAAAACAGTTTTCCAAGAGAAGGAGTAATATTGTATATAGTTTTGAAAAAAAAAAAAAGAACCAATCCATCATATGAACATGCAAAATAAGAGTAATTAGAGCAAATGCCAATTTACTTCAGAAGAGACTAAACTCTCAGGTTGGGGAGAGAGCATAATGGTTCTGTAAGACCTTCATGCTTGAAGATCTGAGGTCCCAGGTTCAATCGCCAGTACCACCATAAGCCAGAGCTGAGCAGTGTTCTCCCTCTCTTTTGCTTGTTCTCTCTCTCTCTCCCTCTCTCTTTCTCTCTCTCTCTCTCTCTCTCTGTGTGTGTGTGTGTGTGTATGTCCCTTCTTTTTAAAAAATATTTTTTATTTATTATTGGATAGAGACAGAGCGACACCTGCAGCCCTGCTTCAACACTCATGAAGCTTTCCCCCTGCAGGTGGGGACCAGGAGCTTGAACTTGGGTCTTTGCACATTGTAATGTGTGCGCTTAACCGGGTGCGCCACCGCCTGGCCCCTCTCCCTCCTCCTCTCTTTCCCTTTTTCCATATAGATAGATCGTGAAAAGAAATTAAAGGTTGGGAAATAGGAAACCAAATAAAGTCAAAATAATTCTTTTAAAAAACTATATTTAAATGTCAACTTTATACAAGCAAGTGGTTTTCACTTGAGCTAGTCAGACAAGCAAAGCCAGAAGAATGAAGTAGTACAGCCACTGCAACTGATTCTGGCTTCCCACAGGTTTTGAAATGCAAGGAGCCTGGTTCTAGTGAGAGAACATGAAAACCTGTCTACCCTATCATCATGATGGGAAAGGGGGAATAGCATCCAGCGATAGAAGGGCATCTGTGCTGTCTTAGAAGAAGAGAGTTTTGAGAACTGGTAGACAGCTCAGGGGGGTAGTCATGCCTTACTGTGCGGGAGACTTTAAATTCAACCCCTGGCACCACATGTAAATAGCACAGCAGGGAAGGGGAGGGAAGGGGAGGGGAGGGGAGGGAGGGGAGGGGAGGGAAGAATAAGAAAAAAAGGGAGGGGGGGCACCATGGATGATGGAGCAGTGATTTGGTAGCTCCTCTCTTTATAAGTATATAAAATAAAAAATAATGGGCCGGGAGTCGGGCGGTAGCGCAGCGAGTTAAGCACATGTGGCGCAGAGCGCAAGGACCACAGTAAGGATCCCAGTTCGAGCCCCCCACTCCCCACCTGCAGGGGAGTCGCTTCACAGGCGGTAAAGCAGGTCTGCAGATGTCTATCTTTCTCTCCCCCTCTGTCTTCCCCTTCCATTTCTCTCTGTCCTATCCAACAACGATAACATCAATAACAACAACAATAATAACTACAACAATAAAACAACAAAGGCAACAAAAGGGAATAAATATTAAAAAAAATAATAATAATGGGCCAAGTGGCTCGACAGCACTGTACATATGAGAGGCACCTGATTCCCTAGAGTAAAAAGATCAACATTTTTTTTAAAAAAATAAGTGATTTGATTTTTAGTTTTAAAACTACTTAAGTACATAAATGCCTCTCTCACATACTCTGGTCTTTTGAAATCATCTCTGGTGGCCCAGGAGGTGGCTCTATGGAAGAGAGGAGGACTTAACAATGTGAGGTTGTGTTCAATCCCTAACACTGAATGTGCTAGAGTGATGCTCCGATTCTCACCCATAATGGGTTACCTCCAATAGAATATAGTTTCTATAGTACCCGCAAGATCAGTGTTAACACACAGGGTTTCAGAAATAACCTCGGGATCCAACCATAATGGTGTTTGATGGTAATTAAAGAAGGTGATGAACGTGATCCAGGAGGTGGCACAGTGGATAAAGCATTGAATCATCAAGCATGAGGTCCCGACTTCAATCCCCGACAGCACATCTACCAGAGTGATGCCTGGCTCTTTCTATCTCCTCCTATCTTTCTCATAAATAAATAAATAAAATCTTTTTTTTTAAAGTGATTAACTTACAAAGGGAAAAGATAAAGCAGATAAAATCTGTAGAAAGATTCTAAAATCTAGTTCAAAAGAACTTTCATCCTAGGGCCAGGTAGAGGCATACCTGGTTGAACACACGTTACAACATGAAAGGACCCCAGCTTGAGCCCCTAGTCCCCACATACAGGGGCAAAGTTTTCAGTGGTGAAGCAGGGTTGCAGGTGTCTGTCTCTCTCCCTCTCTATCACCCCCTTCCCTCTAGATTTCTGGCTGTTTCTATCCAACAAATAAATGAGGATAAAAATAAAAACAAACAAATAAATAAAAAGAACTTTCATCCTTATTTGAATAACTTCAGGGGCTGGGTGGTAAAACACCTGGCTGAGAGCACATGTTACAATGTGCAAGGACCTGGGTTCAAGCCCCTGGCCCCCACCTACAGGGGGAATGTGTCACAAGTGCTGAAGCAGGGTTGCAGGTGTCTCTCTGTCTTTCTATATCTCCCATCTCCTCTCAATTTCTCACTGTCTCTATCCAATAAATAAATAAAGACAATAAAATTTTTAAAAAAAGAAAAGAAAAGGAAAACTTCAGTTTGTGTTCCAATCCTGACCTCTTCAGGCTAGATTTTCTCTAAACTTCTAATTTGAATGTGTCTGTTAAGTTCACCAATACTACTGTATGAAAACTAAAATCTAACTCAATAAAACAAAATTCACACCCTAGTCGTGCTAATAGCAAACTTAGTTCAAAATTATAAGGGCACTTTAAAAAAAAAAACAATTCTTTTATTTAAAAATTTACTTATTTATTTGTATAAAAAAGAGAGAGACCAGGCACCAGGTAGCGGTGTGGCTGGTTGAGCACACACATTACAGTGCACAAAGAACTGGGTTCAAACCCACCCCCCCAGCTGTATTAGGGCAGCTTCAAAATGGTGAAACAATGCTGCAGGCATCTCTCTCTCCCTCTCTTTTTCTCACATCCCTCTCAATTTCTCTCTGTCTCCATGTAAAAAATAAATAAAAATGGGGAGTCGGGCTGTAGCGCAGCGGGTTAAGCGCAGGTGGCGCAAAGCACAAGGACCGGCATAAGGATCCCGGTTCGAACCCCGGCTCCCCACCTGCAGGGGAGTCGCTTCACAGGCTGTGAAGCAGGTCTGCAGGTGTCTATCTTTCTCTCCTCCTCTCTGTCTTCCCCTCCTCTCTCCATTTCTCTCTGTCCTATCCAACAACGACAACAACAATAATAACTACAACAATAAAACAACAAGGGCAACAAAAGGGAATAAATAAAATAAATATTTAAAAATAAATAAATAAAAATATATAAAAGAGAGAGACCAGAGCATAATTGAGTTCTGGTGGTGCCAAGAATTGAACCAGGTTCCTCAGAACATGCAAGTCCTGTGTTCTGAGGCACTGAGATATCTCCCTGACCAGAACAAATTTTTTGAGGTAATGAAAGCCCACTGATGACCATAAATCCTACCTGCATGTCGTCTGACATTTAACTATCATTATTTTCCCTTACTCTGAAATGCAGACAGCTGACTCTCTCTCTCTCTCTCCCTATATATATATATATCACATATTTTAAACCAGAGCATTACTCAGTTCTGGCTGATGGTGGTGCTAGAGATTAAATCTGGGACCAGGATAAATAAAAGATTCTTATGGAACTAGTTTTCTGGAAGTTTGAAAGCAAGTGCATAATTATTACACATTTTAACAAATCTAGTTCATTTTTCCCTACCTAATCACTAGGGTAAGAGATCAACTGGAAATACCAGACACATCTTGATTAAAGAGAAATAAATTATGGGCTGTCAACAGGCAAATAAATATGATAGTGTAAAGGGATAGTAATAAATGTGTGCTTCAGTCAAAAGGAACCATGGATTTTGTTTTGGCTGCTAGTTAGAAAATCTAGCACCAGGCTCTTGGGGAGTTGGCCCTATGGCAGAGCCCACGACTTGGCTGCATGTGGTCTTAAGTCTGATCCTGGGCACCATATATTAATATGTCAGAGTGATGCTTTCTCCATCCCCCTGAAATAAACAGCATCAAATTAAGAATTCTACACCTAAAAGAAAATAAATACTTCCATGACCTTTGAATGCAAAATACTTTTTTTTTTTTAACCAGAACACTCATCAGCTTGACCTATGATGGTACAGGGGACTGAACCCGGGACACTTCAGAGTCTCAGGCAGGAATCTCTTTGCATAATCATTATACTATCTATCCCCAAGACGGCAAAATACTTTCAAAATAAAGATTTATTTAGGTGGTCTGGGAAGTAGCGCAGTAGAAAAAGCATTGGACTCTCAAGCATAAGGTCCTGAGTTCAATCCTTGGCAGCACATGTCCCAGAGTGATGTTTGCTTCTTTCTCTCTCCTCCTACCTTTCTCGCTAATAAATAAAAATAAATGAAATCTTTAAAAAAGATTTATTTAGTTATTAAAGAGAGACAGAGATAGAGAATACCAGATGGCATATATAATACTGGGGACTGAACTCGGGATTTCATGTCTGGAAGTCCGCTGCTCTACCCACTGCATCACCTCCCAGGCAAAATACTGTACACAAGCATTTCAGCTCCATTCCGCCTAAACCATACCTGGATCAGTTGCTGAGACGATGGCACCAAAGAGCAGGCAGTCTGTGAAGTAAAAATCTCCTGCCAGCTGTCCGGTTACTTTCATCAGTGTCACACAGCCATACATTATTGACCTGTCCAGTAAGTACACAGAGTTCTGCTTTAGGAAATAAAATGTCAACTTGCTCAAGAAACTAGACTACAGTAAGAATAAAAGATGGGGGGAGTCGGGCGGTAGCGTAGCGGGTTAAGCGCATGTGGCGCAAAGCGCAAGGGATCAGTGTTAAGGATCCCAGTTCAAGCCCCCTGGCTCCCCACCTGCAGGGGAGTCACTTCACAGGCGGTGAAGCAGGTCTGCAGGTGTCTTTCTCTATCCCTCTCAGTCTTCCCCTCCTCTCTCACTTCTCTCTGTCCTATCCAACAACAACGACATCAATAACAATAATAACTACACCAATAAAACAACAAGGGCAAAAAAGGGAAAAAATAAATATTAAAAAAAAGAATAAAAGATGGGTCTACTGGAGTAGTTTGTAACTAATCCCAGATTTAATTCATGGAAATTAAATAAGGCACTACCTTGGCTTAAGGAGAAACTCAACTTTCTATCTATGCAAATACATTTTATTATTAAAGTTCTCAGACACTTCCAGGAATACAATACTCCAAACATTCATTATTTAAAAATCATAACTGAAGGCTAAAAAGAGTATTCAACTCAAAGTACTTACCCAATTACAAAACAAGAAATTGCTGTTCCAAGAAAAGCATATGCTAAGATAGAGCCAAGGTTTCGGAAGAAATGTCTCTGGCAAAAAAAAAAAAAAAAAAAGTCACACTGTGTTAGAATACTTCCCAATCATCTGAAAAATATTTTTTCTATATGTGCTATGCTAATATTAAATATATCATTCACTGATGGACATATGGAAAATAATTTATATGCAGGCATACATATCAGCAAAAAAAAAAAAAGAGAGAGAGAGAGAGAGAGAGAAAAGAGAGAAAGGATGAAAAGAATTGCCACTGAGCCCCAGTAGTAACCCTGGTGGCAAGAAAGAAGTGAGTGAGTGAGTGAGTGAGTGAGTGAGCTTTCTGAAATGCCAAAAGATCCTAAGGCCCAGGCCAATCAATGCACAACACTGTGACCAGCTACACAGCACAATGGCTTAAGCAACACACTTTAATGCCTAAAGTGTGGAAGTCCCAGGTTCAATCCCCAGCACCACCATAAGCCAAAGCTGAGCAGTGTTAGGTAAAATTGAGAGAGAGAGAGAGAGAGAGAGATAAGGACTGACTGTAAGGCCATCCTTATAAAACCAAACTTTAAGACTATATAAAGTATATAAAATGCAAAAGTACTTACCCTTTTCAGACTGTATCCTGCATAAAATATGATAGGAGGAAGTAATATGTTGAAAAATACTTCTGGATCAAAAGTAACCTGTTAAAATAAAGAGTTCTGTTGGATGAGTTCCTTTCAAATTCATCTTAGAAGATCACATATTAACTATCAGATCATCAAAAAGAAAAAGATGGTTGGGGGCGGGCAGTGGCACACTGGGTAAAGTACTAAGTACAAGGACCCGCTTAAGGATTCAGGTTTGAGCAGCCCCCCCCCCCCCCGCCCCGCGGCAAAGCAGGTTTGCAAGTATCTATCTTTCCCTCCCCTCTCCATCACTCCGTCTCCTCTCAAATTCTCTATGTTCTGCTTAATAAAAATTTAAAAAGGAAAAAAAGGCTGCCAGGGGCAGTGGATTCGTACTGCTGGCACCGAACCCCAGCAATAACAATAACCATGGAGATGGATAGAAAGAAGGGAGGGAGGGAGGGAGGGAGGGAAGGAAGGGAGAAAGGGAGGGAGGGAGGGAGGGAAGGAAGGGAGAAAGGGAGGGAGGGAGGGAGGGAAGGAAGGGAGAAAGGGAGGGAGGAAAGGAAGTTGGTTTAAATGTTAAACTGGTGGGAGCTGGGCAGTAGCGCAGCGTGTTAAGAACAGGTGGCGCCAAGTACAAGCAACCGGCATAAGGATCCCAGTTCTAGCCCTCGGCTGCCCACCTGCAGGGGAGTCGCTTCACAAGTGGTGAAGCAGGTCTGCAGGTGTCTCTCTTTCTCTCCCCCTCTCTGTCTTCCCCTCCTCTCTCCATTTCTCTCTGTCCTATCCAACAACAATGACATCAAGAACAATAATAACTACAACAATAAAACAACAAGGGCAACAAAAGGGATATATGAATAAATAAATAATAAAAATGTTAGGGGCCGGGTGGTGGTGCACCTGGTTGAGCGTACATGTTATGTGCACAAGGACCCAGGTTCTAGTCCCCAGTCCCCACCTGCAGGGGGAAAGCTTCACAAGTGGTGAAGCAGGGCTGCAGGTATCTCTCTGTCTCTCTCCCTGTCTATCATCCCCTTCCCTCTCAATTTCTGGCTGTGTCTACCCAATAAACAAATAAAGATATAAAAAATTTTGAAAGAAAATAAAAATAAAAATGTTAAACTGGTGAGAGGCAAGAATATTACTGTGTAGGGGGGCCTGGGTGGCAGTGCAGTGGGTTAAGAGCACATGGCTCAAAGAGCATGGACTGGCATAAGGATCCTAGTTCAAGCCCTCCCTCCCCACCTGCAGGGGGGTTGCTTCAGGAGCAGTGAAGCAGGTCTACAGGCATCTCATCTATCTTTCTCTCCTCCTCTGTCTCCCCCTCCCCTCTCGATTTCCCTCTGTCCTATCCAGCAACGACAATAATAATAATAATAACAATGATAAACAATAAGGGCAACAAAAGGGAAAAAATGGCCTCCAGGAGCAGTGGATTCATAGTGCAGGTACTAAGCCCCAGCGATAACCCTGGAGGCAAAAAAAAAAAAAAGAAAAAGAAAAAGATATTACTGTGGCAACTGAACAGTAGTTCAGATGGGATAGCTAGTAGTCTACTTATTTCTCTCTCTCTCCCTCTCTCTCTCTCTCTCTCTCTCTCTCTCTCTCTCTCTCTTTTTTTGCCTCCATGGTTATCACTAGGGCTCGTTACCTGCACCACAAATCCACTGCTCCTAGAGGCCATTTTCCCCATTTCGTTGCCCTTGTTGTTGTCGTTATTGTTATTGTTGCCACTGACGTCACTGTTGTTGGATAGGACAGAGAGAAATGGAGAGAGGAGGGGAAGACAGAGGGGGAGAGAAAGAAAGGTAGACACCTGCAGACCTGCTTCACCACCCATGAAGTGAACCCCCTGCAAATGGGGAGCCAGGGGCTTGAACCCGGATCCTTACGCAGGTCCTTAATCGCAGAGCTACCACCCGGACCCCTACTTATTTCTCAAACAACATACAAGGAGATGGTGCTAGAACAATCAATCTAGGCATGTCTGTGGAAAGTGGGTTATAATACTATGACATTAAAAAGTTTAAAAATAGGATAAAATGGGCAGAAGCCCACCAGGTTAAGCATGCATGGCTCAAAGCACAAGGACTGGCTCAAAGATCCCAGTTCGAGCCCCCGGCTTCCTACATGCAAGGGGGTCGCTTTACAGGCCATGAAGCAGGTCTGCAGGTGTCTATCTTTCTCTTCCCCCCTCTCTCTTCCCCATCTCTCTCCATTTCTCTCTGTCCTATCCAACAACAATAGCAGTAACAATAATGACAACAACAAGGGCACCAAAAATGGAAAAAAATGGCCTCCAGAAGCAGTGGATTAGTAGTGCAGGCACCAAGCCCCAGCAATAACCCTGGAGGCAAAAAAAAAAAAAAAAGAGAGAGAGAGAGAGAGAGAAAGAGAGAGAGAGAAAATCTGAACATACTGTTACCTAAAACACACATGAACAGGGGGCTGGACGGTGATGCATCTGGTTAAGTGCGCGTGTTAACGTGTACAAGGACTAGGGTTCCAGCCCACACCCCTACCTGCAGCGGGGAAGCAGTGAAGCAGGTCTGTGGGTGTCTATCTTTCTCACTCCCTTTCTATCTGCCCCTGCTCTCGCAATTTCTTTCTTCCTTACTGAATAAAACAGAAAATAAGGCCTGGGGGAAATAGCATAATGGCTATGCAAAAGACTTTGATGCCTGAGGCTCCAAAGTCCCAGGTTCAATCCCCAGCACCACCTTAAGCCAGAGGTGAGCAGTGCTTTGGTGTTTCTGTGCCATTCTCTAAATCTGTCTCATTGTAATGTAATGTAATGTAATGTAATGTAATGTAATGTAATGTAATGTAATGTAATGTAACGTAATGTAACGTAATGTAATTCTAAAAAAAGTTTGACTTTCTTTTTATTCCTTTGCAACTTTTTTTTTTATTGAGGAACAATTGACATGCAACGACCTATTCCAGGTGCATGATATCATGATTCAATGTTGATATATGTTACAATATGATCACCACAGTTGCCTAGGTAACATCTGAAACCCTACATATGTACACAGTTTTTTCCCCCTCAGATGATTGTACATGCACACGCAGTTGTAAGAAACCACAGAGAAAGACCCCTGAATGGGTCTCTTCCAAGAGTAGCATCTTCCAGGACAATAGTACAATACCCCACCATGGCACCACCGTTGGCCTAATCCACCAACTCATGTTGTCCTTTGACAATCGGCTCAATCCTTTGAAAAAACTAGTCAGTCTATGAACACATGTCTGAGTATGGACAGATTCTATCTGATTTCTCTTTGTGAACAGGCTGCTTTGCTCGGCTAGGAGAAAAGGGCAGGTACCGTGAATTCTTTGACAGGGTTAAAGTTCTCTCTTCCGACAGCACTGTCCATACAGAAGGAACTTCTTTGCACTTTGTCTCAGTTTAGAATTTCCTAAAATTAACATAACGGAGTGTCCACAAGGGTGATTTTCTTTAAAAAAAAAAGTAAAATGAAATAGAAAAAGGGGGGGGGGGCAGGTGGTGGCACAGCTGGTTAAGTGCTTGTGTTACAGTGCACAAGGACCTTAGTTAAAACCCCTGGTCCCCATCTGCAGGGGGGAAAGCTTCACAAGTGGTGAAGCAGGGCTGCAGGTGTCTGTCTCTCTCCCTATCTACCCCCCCAATTACTCTCTATGTATATCCAATAATAAATAAATAATATTTTTAAAGGAAAAAATGGCCACCTAGAGTGGTAGATTAGTAGTGTAGGCACCAAGCCCCAGCAATAGCCGTGGAGGGGACACACGGACACACACACACACGGACACACACGTTAACTTAAAATGTAGGCTATGACATTACTGTTAGCAAGAAGAAAACAGATTCCTTGCACAAAGAATTTCTCTAGAAGTATACATATAAGGTATATTATAGTAGAAAGTTTCTATACAACTCAGGCTTCTAACCCTTCCCCCCCTCTTTTTGTTGCCCTTGTTGTTTATCATTGTTGTTATTATTGTTGTTGTTGCTATTGCTATCGTTGTTGGATAGGACAGAGAGAAATCAGGAGAGGCGGGGAAGACAGAGAAGGGGAAAGAAAGACAGACACCTGCAGACCTGCTTCACGGCCTGTGAAGCGATTCCCCTTCAGGTAGGGAGCCAAGGGCTCGAACTGGGATCCTTGTGCCAGTCCCTGTGTTTCACGCCACGTGCGCTTAACCTGCTGTGCTACCGCCCAGCCGCCAGTCTGTTTCTTTTAAGACTAATTCACTCTACTCACGCAGACGCCCTCTTCTGTGCATAGGGCTGCAGTGGGATCTGACACAAACACAAAGCAGCTACACACAGTCCATGCTGAAATTTCATTTCCTAGAACTTCTAAGAAACTGGAATTTTCCGACACCTACTGCAAAGTCAACTTGAAGTTTGTAGGAAATGTTAAAAAGCATAAAGATGTAGGGAACACAAAGAAGTGGCTTTAAGAGCCAAGGCCAGCCGATGTAGAAGCCAGGAGTGAAGGCAAATGGCCAAAGGTAAGTGAAAACTGAGACATAAGCAGAGAGGCCCTGAGAAGCTCTATGCTAGAAGCTATGGAGCGGACAGGAGAAAGCAGCTCCAAGAATGTTTGGAAAGCAGCAAGACTGCAGCCCAAACCACCTACAACCACCTACATCAAGTTTTTTGCAGTACAATAACTGATATTCAGACTGAGGCCCTTGGAGTTGTGTGCCAAGTTGTGAATCAAACACAGATTAAAATGTGTTCACTCTAGAATACAATCAAAGTAGGTGGAGGAAGATAGATAGCATAATGGTTATAGGAAGAGACTCTCATGTCTGAGGCTCCAAAAGTCCCAGGTTCAATTCCCCCCACCACCATAAACTAGGACTGAGCAGTGTTTTGGTAAAAAATAAATAGATAATGTAATATAATAATAATAATAATAATATACAATCAAAGCCAGAAAAGATTCAGAGATATTAATGGAATATGTAGGTATGATCACACAAAGCCAACACACTGAAGAATTATGAAACTCTTAAGGACCATCTGCAATGTGAAAAAAACACAAATTCAAAAATGGTGACTTCACCATTTTCAGCCGATCTTGGATGGACCTTGAAAAATTCATGTTATGTGAAATAAGTCAGAAACAGAAGGATGAATATGGGATGATCTCACTCTCAAGCAGAAGTTGAAAAACAAGATCAGAAACGAAAACACGAGTGGAACCTGAAATGGAATTGGCATATCGCACCAACATAAAAGACTCAGGGGTGCGTGGGTGGGGAGAATACAGGTCCATAAAGGATCGTAAATGACATAGTGGGGGTTGTATTGTTAAATGGGAAACTGGGGAATGTTATGCATGTACAAACTATTGTATTTACTGTTGAATTTAAACATCAATTCCCCAATAAAAATATTTAAAAAAGAAAAAAACACAAATTCTCCTTAACTCAATAGTGGTCATTTATTATAACTATAAACCTCAAAGAATGATGCAAAAAGAAGTCTAGTATTTACCCTCAATTAGAAAATGGAATGTAGGAGTTGGGTGGTAGCGCAGCAGATTAAGCGCAGGTGGTGCAAAGTGCAAGGACCAGCGTGGTGTAAGGATTCCAGTTTGAGCCCCCGGCTCCCCACCTGCAAGGGAGTCACTTCACAGGCGGTGAAGCAGGTCTGCAGGTGTCTATCTTTCTCTCTCCCCCTCTGTCTTCCCCTCCTCTTTCCACTTCTCTCTGTCCTATCCAACAATGATGGCACCAATAACAACGACAACAATAACTACAACAATAAAACAAGGGCAACAAAAGGGAATAATATTTGAAAAAATAAATTTAAAAAAAAAAGAAAAAGAAAATGGAACGCATAATGTCCGTTCCTTTTCTTTATATTCACTAAGACCTTATGTCATTTAAAAAATATTTTACTGGGAGTTGGGCAGTAGTGCAGCGGGTTAAGCACAGGTGGAGAAGTGCAAGGACCTGCGCAAGGATCCTGGTTTGAGCCCCCGGCTCCCCACCTGCAGGGGAGTCGCTTCACAAGTGGTGAAGCAGGTCTGCAGGTGTCTATCTTTTTCTCCCCCTCTCTGTCTTCCCCTCCTCTCTCCATTTCTCTTTGTCCTATCCAACAACAATGGCATCAAATAATAACGACAACAATAAAACAACAAGGCAACAAAAGGGAATAAATAAATGTTTTTAAAAATAGTTTATACTTATTTATTGTGGAAAGAGAGAGAGAGAGAGAGAGAGAGAAATTAAAGGGGAGGAGATTGAGAGCGAGATAGAAAGAAAGACACCTGCAGCACTGCTTCACCATTTCGGAAGCTTCCCCCCTGCAGGTGGGGACAAAGGGATAGAACCAGCGTATTTGTGCTTTGTAACCTGTGCGCTCTGCCACGTAAGCCACCACCTGGTCCCCAACCTTATGTGACTTTAAAAGGCTGATTATTTTATTTTTATTAATGTTAGTTTACAGCACTGTCTGAGGAGTACAGTTTCACACTACTTCATTATGTATGTTACGACCTGTAATGTCAAAGTACCAGTATGTCTCAACCACAGTCCGGTGGAGCCACCCCCCACACACACACACCACTCACTGTGGTCTGGCTAACTACCCTCCCCTTCCCAGGTAACCTTGGTTCAGTTATCTTGCTTTGTTTCTTTATATCTCACATATGACTGTTTTAAATATCATTAACATTCATAATTTATGATTAGGAAACTGGATCCATGTGTTAGAGCACAGAATTTATAAGCAAACCCAAGTCCCCAGAGGTCCCATGTTCAATCCCTGGTACCACCACAAGTCAGCTGAAAAATACTCTGCTTTCTCTCTCCTTTTTTCTCTCTCTCATGTATGTGTGTGATATAGCTGCATAGGTTTTATTTTAACGAGAGAGAAAGGTATAGAAACAGAGGCCAGAGCACTACTTACCTCTGACTTATGGTGGTATGGGGGACTGAACCTGGGACTTTGGAATCTCAGGCATGAAAGTCCTCCTGCATAACCATTACACTGTCTCCCTAATCAGTAAATAGATCTTTACATTTTATTCCCCATGGAGCCAGATGGTGGTGCACCTGCTAAAGTGCACACATTATAGTATGCACAGCCCCCAGTCCCCACCTGCAGTGGGGAAGCTTCATGAACTGTGAAACAGTGCTACAGGTGTCTCTATCCCTCTCCCCATGTCCTGTCCCTCTCAATTTCTTTCTGTCTCTATACAAAAATAAATAAAGGGGCCAGGTGGTGGCGCACCTGGCTGAGCGCACGTTACAATGCACGAGGACCCGGGTTTGAGCCCCTAGTCCCCACCTGCAAGGTTCACAAATGGTGAAGCAGTGCTACAGATGTCTGTCATTCTCTCTCCCTCTCTATCTCCCCCCTACACTCTCTATTTCTGGCTGTCCCAATCCAATAAATAAAGATAATAAAAATTAAAAGAAAAATAAGTTAAGTATAAAGTCTTTCCAATGTTTTCATTGTTTATTCTCCCCAAATCACTTTGCTGCTAGTTATACCTTAAAAAAAAAAAAAAAGAATTGGGAGTCCGGCGGTGGCGCAGTGGGTTAAGCACACGTGGCGCAAAGTGCAGGGACCGGCAAGGATCCCGGTTTGAGCCCCCGGCTCCCCACCTGCAGGGGAGTCGCTTCACGGGCGGTGAAGCAGGTCTGCAGGTGTCTATCTTTCTCTCCCCCTCTCTGTCTTCCCCTCCTCTCTCCATTTCTCTCTGTCCTATCCAACAACAAAGCAATGTCAACAATGGCAATAATAACCGCAACGAGGCTGCAACAACTAGGGCAACAAAAAGGGGAAAAAATGGCCTCCAGGAGCGGTGGATTCATGGTGCAGGCACCGAGCCCAGCAATAACCCTGGAGGAAAAAAAAAAAAGAATTCCTTTAATTAAGGACTTACCTTTCTCAGCATTTCATTATCCTGAACATTGTTGAGTTCATGTGAACTAATCTCTCCTTTCAGTGTATACTCATAAAATTTGCCACTAACATTCACCAGTAACGTCGTTGGGCTTGACTGTACTTCACAGCTCAGGGTCACATTATTCACATCGCTCGGAACATGGATGCCATATCGAAGAACAAGGCCCACCAACAGACCTGGAATAAGAAAACAAGGTAAGCTCTTCTGACAGGCCACTGCTAATAGACCCCACATACACCTTGGGACTGACAGATCAGAACTCTGCTTAATAACAAGTCTATATGGGTGGGGGGAGATGACATCATGGGTATACAAATGAATTCTAATGCTTGAGGCTCCAAGATACCAGGTTCAATCCCCCATACCAACATAAACCAGAGCAGAGCAGTGCTCTGGTAAAAAAGAAAAAAATGTGGTCCAGGAGATGGCACAGTGGATAAGGGATTGGACTTTCAAGCATGACGTCCTGAGTTCAATCCTCGGCAGCACATGTACCAGAGTGAAGTCTGGTATTTTCTCATTCCTCCTATCTTTATCATTCATAAACGAATAAAGTCTTTTAAAAAAATATCTGGGAGTCAGGCAGTAGCTCAGGTGGCGCAAAGTGCAAAGACCCGCTGAAAGATTCTGGTTCGAGCGCCCAGCTCCCCACCTGCAGGGGAGTCGCTTCACAGGCTGTGAAGCAGGTCTGCAGGTGTCTATCTTTCTCTCCCTCTCTGTCTTCCCCTTCCCTCTCCATTTTCTCTCTGTCCTATCCAACAACGACGATATCAATAATAACTATAACAATAAGACAAGGGCGACAAAAATGAATATATATATATATATATATGTATATATAATCAGCAGGTTATTCACAATGATTAAAAGTGGTAGTAAAGAATAACATTCCCTAAGATAACAACACATGTCATTGCACCGCTTGATGGAGAAAGGAATAAAAGATGAAGATAGCATCTATACACAGAGCATTATCCAAGGTGTCCCAACCTGATGGTCCAATCATCTTAGAAATGGGTTTCCTTCCTCCTGCACTGCTGGTGGGAATTTCAATTGGTCCAAATCCTATGGAGAGCAGTCTGGAAGGTTAGAAATGGACCTACCCTATGACATGGCAATTCTTCTGGGGATATATCCTAAGGAATCAAGCACACTCATCCAAAAAGTTTTGTGTCTACCTATGTTCATAGCAGCACAATTTGTATAGCCAAAATTTAGAAGCAACCCAGGTATACAATAGATGAGTGGCTAAGAAAGTTGTGGTATTGAAAGCAGAAGTACACTAGAGTTTGCAGTGAGTAGCCCCCAACACTTCATCTCCACTATTCCAACCTTTGGGTCCATGATTCTTCAACAATTTGTTTGGCTTTGTATGTTAACTCTCTTTTCAGCCACCAGGTTCCAGATGCCATCAGGATGCCGGCCAGGCTTCCCTGGACTGAAGACCCCACCAATGTGTCCTGGAGCTCCGCTTCCCCAGAGACCCACCCTACTAGGGAAAGAGAGAGGCAGACTGGGAGTATGTATCGACCAGTCAATGCCCATGTTCAGCGGGGAAGCAATTACAGAAGCCAGACCTTCCACCCTCTGCAACCCACAGCCACCCTGGGTCCATGCTCCCAGAGGGATAGAGAATGGGAAAGCTATTGGGGAAGGGATGGGATATGGAGACTGGGTGGTGGGAATTGTGTGGAGTTGTACCCTCCCAACCTATGATTTTGTTAATGTCTCCTTTCTTAAAAAAAAAAAAAAAAAAGACACTTGCAGACCTGCTTCACCACTTGTGAAGTGTCCTCCTATAGGTGGGGATCAGGGTCTTGAACCCAGGTCCTTGAGTACTATAATGTGAGCGCTTAACCAGGTATGCCACCACTTGGCCCCAGTTTTTTATTTCCTTAATTATCATTATCTTTATTTATTGGATAGAGACAGCCAGAAATCAAGAGGGAAGGGGGTAATAGAGAGGGAGAGAGACAGAGAAACACCTGCAGCACTGCTTCACCACTTGTGAAGCTTTCCCCCTGCAGGTGGGGACTAGAAGCTCAAACCCCGGTCCTTGTACATTGTAGCAGGTGCACCACCACCCAGCCCCAGTTTTTGATTTTTCACTGTGGTTTTAAATATAGTTCTCGAAGGAAATTAGCAACAGCTTGTCAAAAGTTCCTCTCTTTGTACCAAAGTAAAAGACTGGGGTGGAGGGTGGGGGGTTCGGGTCCTGGAACTTGTTGGCAGAGGAGGACCTAGTGGGGGCTGTATTGTTATGTGGAAATGCTATGAATGTACAAAGTATTGTATTTCGCTGTTGACTGTAAACCACTAATCCACAATAAAGAGAATTAAAAAAAAAAAAGAAAGTTGTGGTATATATACATAATGGAATACTACTCAGCTATTAAGAACGATGAGGTCACGCCAATTCACCTCATCTTGGATGGAATTTGAAGGAATCATATTAAGTGAGATAAGCCAGAAAGAGAAGGCTAAATGTGGGATTATATCACTCACTGAAGATGTTGAGAAATAAGAAGAGAAGGGGAAACACAAAGCAGACCATGGACTGGGTCTGGTGTATTGCACTAAAGTAAAGAACTCTGGAGGGGAGGGGGTTCAGGTCCTGGTGCATGATGGTGGAGGTGGACCTAAGCTGGGAAATTGAGAAATTTTACACATGCATCAAAAACCGTATTTACTGTAAACCATCAATCCCCCCCCAATTAAAAAAATATAAGAAATGCTGGATAGAAACATTTAATATTTTGAACAAAATGTAAAATCACTATAAGCCCAACACAATTCTGACTATATATATAATATATAATGTTTACCACAAGGTTAAATCAATTAGTATTTTAGGGAGTCAGGCAGTAGCACAGCAAGTTAAGCACACGTGGTACAAAGTGCAAAGACCGGGGTAAGGATCCCAGTTTGAGCCTCCAGCTCCCCACCTGCAAGGGAGTCGCTTCACAAGCGGTGAAGCAGGTCTGCAGGTGTCTATCTTTCTCTCTCTCTCTGTCTTCCTCTCCTCAATCCATTTCTCTCTGTCCTATCCAATAACAATGACATCAATAATAATAATAATAAAATAACAAGGGCAACAAAAGAGGATAAATAAATATAAAAAATATTTTAAAAAATAAATAAATTAGTATTGGGGGGGGAGAAGAAATGGCTTTCCTAGTCCCATCCATCAATTCATAATTCATAAGACTGTTAAACATACATACTTCTCAAGTAATTCAAAAGCATATGGCTAAAAAAAAAAAGCATATGGCTAGTCAAATAACACACACTTAACAAACTGGAAGGTCAAAGAATATCTGTAGACTCATCTGAGTTCTCCTATTAAAAGGCCAGGTTTGAATTTTAAAACAGCTGAGGGCGGCACTGGAGATAGCTTAATGGATATACAAAAAGACTCTAATTCCTGAGGCTCTGGGGGTCCCAGGTTCAATCACCTACGTCACCATAAGTCAGGGCTGAGCAGTGTTCCGGTTAAAAAAACAAACAAACAAAAAACGAGTAGGGCACCAAAGTAAATACCCTGGGTTGAGGGTGAGGGTGGATGTCTGGTGTCATAGGGCGCGGAGGATGCGATGGGACACACAGTCTTTTGGTGGTTAGAATGGTGTTTATGTACACTCCTATTAATTTATAGTCATATACATCACTATTTAACTAATATGAGAGGGGAAACTTGATTGAATGTCTCAAATGTTTTAATGCACAGACCATAGACTGAGTCTTTGATATGTTGACTCTCTTAAAAGCTTATACCAGGGAGAGCAACCGGTGGCATAAATTATGGTGATGTTGCATATGATACAGCAAATTCTAACAAAGGGATGTTTCAAAGTTAACCCAACTGCCAAATAATGTGATTATAGCAATAACTATCTATTGCCTTCTCAAACCCTAAGACAGCAGGAACCTCCTGTTTCCTCTATAGAGCCTTTATTTCCCAGTCCCAGAACCTCTAGATTGGGGCTCACTTTCCTGCATGCTTCTCTCAAGTCATACCAAATGATATTAAACCTGCTGATCTCAGCCTAACCAACGCAACGAGTACCACTTAAGTATGCTTTACTTAAGAGATGTCGGGGAGGAATGTCAACCCTTCAGCTTCATCACTCAGGTGTGACCTTTCCTTTCATAGCATTCTCTAATTCCATTCCAGGTGGTTCACATCCTAACAAAGTCCCAAAACCTAGATATAGACCAGGTCCCGTGAGATAGGGCATATGTTCACATGTATCCATAAATTAGGGCAAAATATATACATGAACGCAAAAGTACACAATAGTCTTCAGTGAGTCAGTATGAAGCTCATAATGAAATAGTGTCTACTTAGACTTAGATACCCTCCTCACCTATTTCCTATTACAGTTACCTTACTCCCAAGCTATCCTTATCAAAGCAAGGATTGTAAAAGCTGAATAAAGGCAAGAGACTGGCAGACTTTAATGATGACTCTTTAGTCACTATCAGGCCACCCCATCAGCTGGGGCCCTAGTCGGGGAGTCCTGAGATTCCCAAACAGACATGATGGGCCTAGACCTCGAATAAATCCCTCTCTCCATTGTTACCAGTCATCCCTCTCAGGAACAACAAAACAGACCCCTTTGGGGGCCCCCAAAGAACCTTGCCCTCAACTTGGATCAAAAATGGTAGCGAATTTTCCATCCTCAGAAGGGAGGCTGGACAACATAGTCTATGCTACACCTGAGGAAGATGGGTCCTGATATTCGGGCAGCTTGGAATGTTCCTACTCATGACCACAGAATGTGAGCTCAGATCTACAGGGATGCAGATCACATAGGCTCCTAAGCTGAATATGGGCCCCAGATCACATCAAATCGATGGGGTTTACAGTCAACAATATTTACACCCCTTTCCTATAATTGAGAACTACTCTCTTCCCTGATCCAGCTTTCTGGTCCTTTTTCCAGCCATGACATCATCCCCCCAGACAACAACTTGGATCCACTGGCATATCAGACTTCAGGCTCAGGGAACAAAAAAAAAAAAAAAAAAGCTAGTATAGCCACAGGCCCTTTGGAATATAATTAAAATATGCCTACTAGCTATCTACAAAATGGAGGACCCCCCCCCCAACTCTTCATCTGCACTACTCCAGCCTTTAGGTTCATGATTAGTCAACAATTTGATTAACTCTTCTTTCAGCCACCAGGTTCCAGATGCTACCACGATGCCAACCAGACTTCCCTGTGCAGATGACCCCACCAATGTGTCCTGGAGCTCCGCTTCCCCAGAGCACTGCCTCACTAAGGAAAGAGACAGGCTGGGAGTATGGATTGACCTGTCAATGCCCATGTTCAGCGAGGAAGCAATTACAGATGCCAGACCTTCCACCTTCTGCAACCCACAATGACCTTGCATCCATACTCCCAAAGAGTTAAAGAACAGGAAAGCTACCAGGGGAGGGGATGGGATATGGAGTTCTGGTGGTGGGAATAACAGTTCATTTTTTTTCTTAAATATATCTGCTTCAGTGGCTGGTGAGGTAACTCAGCAGAGAGACTGCATTCCTTGCATGAGGGTCGTCCTAGATTCAATCCTTGACACCACACCAGGGTGGTGTTCTGGGCCCTTCAGTCTGGATCCTTCTCTCTCACACACAAAAATCGATTAGTAGAATAAATTCCTGTTTCAAAATGAAAACATGGAGGAGAAGTACTGAATGCGACACTTGGATGGCAACATGCGGCTCGGCGGCTACCTGGATCAGTATCTTGATGTTCAAATATGCACAAGGCTCTCGATTACTATAAACCTGCACTGATAAAGCAGCTTTACAACAGCTGTGCTGAGGTACAAATCCACACAGCCTAAAGTTAGCCCTTTTGAACTCTATGATCTAGTGGTTTTTAGTTACTTCAGAGTTGTATATTGATCAATACTATCCGATTTCAAAACAAAAAAGACTCCATATCTACCAGCAACCACTGTCCCTTCCCCCATCTCAATTCCTTGCCAGTCACTAATTTACTTTCACTCTATATAGATTGGCCTTCTCTGCTCATTCCATAGAAATCAACTCCTACAATAGGAGTCGATTTGAAAGCAAAAGGCTTTCAAGTCTTAACTATGTTGTAGCATGTAATTTACTTCACCCCTTTTTTGTGTTCAAATATTCCACTGTATAGGTATGCCTGACTACAAACTGAACTTGAACTTCTGGAACTCCAGAAAAGCACAATAAGTCATTATTAGTCACACTTTACCTGTCTCCTAAACTAGTCCTTTAATAGTATGACAGAAATACTGTACTAAGTAGGCCCTCCAAGTTAGAAATAAACAAGGTCCCTTCTTCAAAGAACTCTTCGTAGTTAGTGAAAACAGACTGAATATGAGCTGGGAGGTATTTTGCCTGGTAGAATATATACTTTTCCATGCACGGGAACCTGGCCAGCAAATGGGAGTGCTTGCATGAGGGAAGCTTCCCCAGTGATGGCGTAGTGTTGTGGTCTTTCTCTCTTTCTATGGGGTTAAAGAACAGGAAAGCTATTAGGGGAGGGGATGGGATACGGAGCTCTGGTGGTGGGAATTATATCCCTCTTATCTTATGGTCTTGTCAGTGTTTGTGTTTTGTAAATAAATTTAAAAAAATTAAAAATCCACTGAGAGCACAGAAATATGAAAATTGGCAGGTGTGAAATTTCAATGATAACCCTAGTGGCAAAATTAAAAAGAAAGAAAGAAAGAAAGAAAGAAAGAAAGAAAGAAAGAAAGAAAGAAAGAAAGAAAGAAAGAAAGAAAGAAAGAAAGAAGAGACTGAATAAACAATTATAATATGGCTCATATGATGAGTTGTCATAAAAACCGAAAAGCGGTAGCTAAGCAGGTTGGGGAGACAGCATGATGGTTCTGCAGAAGATTTTCATGCTGTAGTCTGGGAGGTGGTGCAGTGGATAAGGCACTGGACTCTCAAACGTGAGGTCCTGAGTTCAATCCCTGGCAGCACATGTACCAGAGTGAAGTCTAGTTCTCATTCTCTCTCCCCTCTTCCTCTCTCTCTCCTCCTTTCTCATGAATAAATAAATAAAATCTTTAAAAAAAAAGATTCTCATGCATGAGTTTCTGGAGTTCCAGGTTCAATCCCCAGTACTACCAAAAGCCAGAGCTGAGCAGTGCTCTGATGTGTCTGTCTGTCTGTCTGTCTGTCTGTCTCTCATATTAAAGGAAGTAAAAGGGAATAGGGCATTAGGGAAGTCTTTCCAGAGATGTCACCTAAGCAGGTGATATTTAGAAAGAGTAGTTCGGGGCTAGGGTTACAGAATAATGATTCTGCAAGACTTTCATCTTTGAGGCTCTGAGGTCTCAGGTTCAATCCCCAGCACCACCATAAACCAGAGGTATGCACTGGGGGGGGGGGATGTCTGTCTCCTTTCTCCCTCTCATTAAAAATGAAAAAAAAAAAAAATATATATATATATGCCTAGACAGTGGCAGACCTGGTTAAGCACACATAGTATGAAGCACAAGGACATTTCACAAGTGATAAAAAGCAGGTCTGCAAGTATCTGTCTTTCTCTCTCCCCCTCTATCTCCTCTCCCCCTCCCCTCTCAATTTCTCTCTGTCCTATCCAATAACATGAAAAGAAAAAAAAAAATGGCCACCAGGAGCAGTGGATTCACAGTGCTAGCACCAAGGCCCAGTGACAACCCTGGAGCAAAAAATTAATGAATGAAAATAAAAATATTTTTTTAAGATTTTATTTCTTTATTAATGAGAAACATAGGAGGAGAAAGAACCAGGCATCACTCTGGTACATGTGCTGTCGGGGATTGAACTCAGGACCTCATGCTTGAGAGTCCGATGCTTTATCCACTACGCCACCTCCCGGACCACAATAAAAATAAATTGTAAGAAACCAGGTGGCGGCGCACCTGGTTGAGCGCACATGTTACGGTGTGCAAGAATCTAGGTTTGAGCCCACCAGCCCCCACCTGCAGGGGGAAAGCTTCACAAGTGGTGAAGCAGGGCTGCAGGTGTCTCTCTCTCTCCCTCTCTACCACCCCCTCCCCTCTCAATTTCTGACTGCCTCTATCCAGCAAATAAAAAATAAATAAATAAATTTTAAAAAAGGAAAGACTGGGCTGGGGAGATAGCACAATGGTTATGCAAAAAGACATTCATGACTGAGGCACCAAAATCCCTGGTTCAATCCTCTATACCACAACACAGAGCTGAGGAATGCACTAAAAAACTAAACTGGGTTAAGCGCAGGTGGCGCAAAACACAAGGACCGGCTTTAGGATCCTGGTTCGAGCCCCCAGCTCCCCACCTGCAGAAGAGTCGCTTCACAGGTGGTGAAGCAGGTCTGCAGGTGTCTATCTTTCTCTCCCCCTCTCTGCCTCCCCTCCTCTCTCCATTTCTCTCTGTCCTATCCAACAACGACAACAACAAGGGCAACAAAAGGAAATAAATAAATAAATAAATAAATAAATAAATAAAATAAACTGAAGGGCTGGGTGGTGGCACACCTGGTTAAGGGCACTTGTTACAATGTGCAAGGACCTGGGTTGTTCAAGCCCCCAGTCCCCACCTGCAGGGGGAGAGCTTCACAAGTGGTGAAGCAGGACTGCAGGCCCCCCCCCCCCCGTGTGTGTGTGTGTGTGTGTGTGTGTGTGTGTGTACAGATAGATATATCCCTCTCAATTTCTGGCTGTCTCTATTTAATAAATAAATAAAGATAATAAAAATAAATAACAAAACTGAACTAAATCAAATAAATAAAATTAAATTTAAAAAAAAGTAAAAGAAAGACTGACTGAGCAGTCAGGGACACTGCACACTGGTGGAGCACAGAATTTGCAGGCATGAAGTCCTGCGTTCAATCCTCGGCACTATCCATGCCAGAGTGAAGCTCTGGTTCTCTCCTATTAAAAATGAATAAATCAGGGAGTCAGGCGGTAGCGCAGCAGGTAAAGCGCAGGTGGCGCAAGGATCAGCATAAGGATCCCGGTTCGAGCCCCCAGCTCCCCACCTGCAGGGGAGTCGCTTCACAGGAGATGAAGCAGGTCTGCAGGTGTCTTTCTCTCCCCCTCTGCCTTCCCCTCCTCTCTCCATTTCTCTCTGTCCTATCCAACAACGACGACATCAATAATAACAACAATAATAACTACAACAATAAAACAAGGGCAACAAGAAAGGGAATAAATAAACATTTTTTTAAAATGAATAAATCAATCTTTGAAAAGTGGACAGACTGATCTAGATTATAGAGCACAAAGAAGGGCTGGGCAAAAGGCCATTGCAAT
Organism: Erinaceus europaeus; assembly: GCF_950295315.1. Classification (NCBI taxonomy): domain Eukaryota; kingdom Metazoa; phylum Chordata; class Mammalia; order Eulipotyphla; family Erinaceidae; genus Erinaceus; species Erinaceus europaeus. The sequence goes on from NC_080185.1 coordinate 22,351,421, forward strand.
AGCCAGGGAAATGGTTTAGCTGGTAGAGTGCAAGGATTGCATGCCGGAGGTTCCTGGACTGATTCCTGGCACCACCTGTACCTGAGTTATGCTCTGAAGACTTTCTCTCTCCCTCCCTCCCTCCCTTTCCCTCTCCCTCTGCCTCTCCCTCTCTCATATATATCTTTTTAATAATTTTTTTTTTAAAAAAAGTCACTGCAATGATTCCAGAACAACTGAGGCACAGCAGGGTGAGAAAGTAATTGAAGGTATTGTGAGCCGGGTGGTAGCGCAGTGGGTTAAGCGCACATGGTGCGACGCGCAATGGCCTGCGTAAGGATCCCGGTTCAAGCCCCTGGCTCCCCAACTGCAGGGGAGTCGCTTCACAGGTAGTGAAGCAGCTCTGCAGATGTTTATCTTTTTCTCCCCGTCTTCCCCTCCTCTCTCCACTTCTCTTTGTCCTATCTACCAATGACAATATCAACAACAACAATAACTACAACAATAAAAAACAAGGGCAACAAAAGGGAAAATAAATAAATTATATATATATATATATATATATATATATATATATATATAGAGAGAGAGAGAGAGAGAGAGAGAGAGGGAGAGAGAGAAGGTATGATCATAGGGAGGCAGCAAGTGGTTATTACACACTTTCATGCCTGAGGCTCTGGGGTCCCAGGTTCAATCCCCAGCACCACCAGAAGCCAGAGATGAATAGTGCTCCGGCCTATCTATTGATCTATCTAGTCTATCTAATCTATCTATCCATCCATCTATCTCTATGTCTCATTAAATATATATATATATATATATATATATATATATATATATATATATATATATATTTTTTTTTTTTTTTTTTTTTAAAGGGCTTACAGGGGTTGGGTAGTGTCATACCTGGTTAAATGTAGGTTTACCGGGAGTCCGGCAGTAGCGCAGCGGGTTAAGCACACGTGGCTCAAAGCGCAAGGACTAGTCTAAGGATCCCAGTTCTGAGCTCCGGCTCCCCACCTACAGGGTTGTCGCTTCACAGGAGGTGAAGCAGGTCTGCAGGTGTCTGTTCTTCTCTCCCCCTCTCTGTCTTCCCCTCCTCTTTCCATTTCTCTCTGTCCTGTCCAACAACAACAACATCAATAATAACTACAACAATAAAACAACAAGGGCAACAAAAGGAAATAAAGAAAAAAGATCCCCCCAAAAATGCAGGTTTACCATGTGCAAGGACCAAGGTTCAAGCCCCTGGTCCCCTCCTGCAGAGGGAAAATTTCCCTCTTCACAAGAGGTGAAGCAGTGCTGTAGGTATCTCTCTCCTTCTCTTTCCCCCTTTCATCTCAGTTTCTCTCTGCCCTAACAAATAAAAATAAATAAAAATATTAAAAATATATTTATTTTAATGAGAGAGAAGACAGAACAGAACACTGCTCAATTCTGACTTACAGTGGTGATAGGGATTGAACCTGGGACTTTGGAGCCTCATGCATGAAAATCATTTTGCATAGACATTATGCTATCTCTGCCCTAAGTAATTTTTTAAAGGATATTATCTTGTCAAAGCATTGGATGAGTGAGCAAACTGGGAAGAAGGAAGAGGTCAGACCAAGCAGAGCCTGACCTGACTAACCTGGGTGGGAAAGCTGACCTGAGCGACCAGGTGGAGAGCAAAGCCAGTCTGTGAGACACGGAGCCAATTTATACGGGGACACAGGACAGGTCTGCGCTGGCCACGTCGAGTGTGACACACGTGTTAACACGGCACAATTAAGTGTGTGGGAACTGGAACTCAAGGAAGTGTGTACTTGGGTGGATGGAGAAGGAAAAGGGAGAAGTCAACGATTCTTCTCAAGGGAGAAGTCAACAATTAACCAGTAAACAGTACAATGTTTTATTGTAAAAGTACAATATTTTATTGTAAAATGTTGACCAAAGTACTGCTCAGTTCATGGTGGTATTGGGGACTGAATTTGAATCCTGTTCCTTAGATCACTGTGCTGTCTCCCCAGACCCCAACTTTAAAGTTTGCACTATGGTTCAGATGCAAAATTAATGAAAGCTGGCTCAGAGAGACAGCTCACTGGCAAAGCACAGGGCTTGCAAGCATGAGGTTTGATCCTAGGTTTGATCTCTGGCACTGCATATGCCCAAGCTGTGCGGTGGTTGAGTTTCTCCTCCTTTTTCTTTTTACCTCCCACATTCACAACCAGTTCCTACCAATAAATAAATAAAAGGAAGACGAACTGGGGGGGGGGGGGGGCTAGCAGAATGTAGGACTGACATACAGGAGGCCCTGGGTTCAATGCCCAAAATCGCACATGCTGGAGCAGCGTTCTGGGATCTCAGACTCTCTCTCAACATAAATAAAGAGTGGTGTGGTCCAGGAGGTAGCGAGCGCAGTAGATAAGGTGCTGGACTCTCAAGTGTGAGGTGCCGAGTTGAGTTCAATCCCCGGTAGCACCAATGTCAGAATGATGTCTGGTTCTTTTTCTCTCCTCCTATCCCTCTCATTAATTAATAAATAACATATTTTAAAATGAATAAAGAGTGGCCAGGTGGTACTGCGCTAAGTATATGTTACCATGCCTGAAGATCCAGGTTCAAGCCCCTGGACCACACCTACAGCTTCATGAAGCAATGAAGCAGTGTTGCAGGTGTCTTTCTCTCTCTCTCTCTCTCTCTCTCTCTCTCTATATATATATATATATATATATATATATATATATATATATATGTATATATATATATATATATATACTAAGAATAACTCACCTTTTCTAAAACTAACCTTTCTATGACCTTTTAAGACATTTCATTATTTATTTATTAAATAGAGACAGAGGGAAACTGAGAAAGGAGGGAGATAGAGAGAGAAAGAGACAGAGAGACACCTGCAACTCTACTTCACCACTCATAAAGCTTTCCCCTCACGGGTGGAACTAGGGGCTTGAACCTAGGTCCTTGTGCACTGTAATGTGTGTGCTGAACCAGGTGCACTGCCTGGCCCCTACTTTTTTTTTTTCAGTTGTCACTGGGGTAACTGCTGGGGCTCAGTGCTAGCACCAGGAATCCACTGCTCCCAGTGGCCATTTTTTCTATTTTATTGGATAGGACAGGGAGAAACTGAGAGGAGAGGGGTAGACAGAGAGTGAGAGAGACAGAGAGACACCTGCAATACTGCTTCACTGCTCGAGAGCCATACTCCCTGCAGGTGGGGAGCAGGGACTCCAACCCAGGTCTATATATATATAGAGTGGCCACTAGGAACAGTGGAGTCATACAGGCACTGAGCCCCAGCAAGAACTCTGATGGCAAAAATAAATAAGTAAGTAAATAAATAAATAAATAAATAAATAAATAAATAAAAGGAGATAAAGAAAACGCAAAGCAGGACTTGGACTAGAGTTGGTGTATTGCACCAAAGGAAAAGACTCTGGGGTGGGGGTGGGGGGGTTCAGGTCCTGGAAAAGGATGGCAGAGGACCTAGTGGGGGTTGTATTGTTGTGTGGAAAACTGACAAATGTTATGCATGTACAAACTACTGTATTCACTGTCAACTGTAAAACACTAATCCCCCAATAAAGAAATTTTAAAAAGAAGGGGGGAAAAGAGGGAAAGAAGGGGAATAAAAGGAAGGGAGGGAGGGATCAGGTGGTCATGCATCAGTTTAAGCGCACATAGTAAGTAGAAGATCTCGGTTCCACTTCCCAGCTGGGGGGGTCACCTCACAAGCGGTGAAGCAGGTCTGCAGTTATTTATCTTTGTCTCTCCCTTTCTATCTCCCCATCCCCTCTCAATTTCTCTCTGTCCTATCCAATACAATATGGGAAAAATGGCCTCCAAGAGCACTGGGTTCCCAGTACAGATACTGAGCCCATGATAACGCTGGAAGCAAAAAAAAAAAAAAGACGAAGAAGAAGGAGGAGGAGGAGGAGGAGAAGAAGGAGAAAAGAAAGGAAGGAAGGAAGATGGGAAAGAGGGAGGGAGGGAAGGAAAAGATATGCATTGAAGATTCTGCACTTTAATTTTTTTACGTTTTTTTTTTAATTTTTAAATTTTTTCTATTTTCCCTTTTGTTGCCCTTGTTGCTTTTTATTGTTGTGTAGTTATTACTGTTGTTATTGATGTTGTCATTGTTAGATAGGACCTAGAGAAATGTAGGGGGGAGACAAAGAAGGGGAGAGAAAGATAGACATCTGCAGGCCTGCTTCAATGCCTGTGAAGCAATGCCCCTGCAGGTGGGGAGCCGGGGGCTCGAACCCGAATCCTTATGCCGGTTCTTGTGCTGTGTGTCATGTGTGCTAAACCCAGGGCGCTACCGCCTGACTCCCTTTTTAAAGTTTTTTTTAAGAAACTTTAAACTGTGTTGCCATGCGTGCAACACAGGTTCAAGTCTAGTCCCCACTACTCTAAGGGAAGCCCTCCCTCCATCTTTGTCTCTCTCTTAAAAAAAAAAAAAAAACTGTTGGCTGAGTATCAACGGTGCTTGGTAAACATCAAATGGAAGAGAAAAGGCCATGGTGTCCTGTTATCGGGCCAATGTCAACTAACTCTCTCCTCTACTGCTCCAGAAAATCTCCTAATTAAGGGGCTCATGAAAAGGTGTCCCCTTGCATTTATATGCTAAAAAACAAAAAGTCACCTTGGAGCTACGAAGAACACTGCTAAGAGTAGTGTCAACCCCCAATCCCACCCCGCCCCGCCCCGGGGCCTGAACCTGCCTGTGTCAGGAATGACACCTGCTGATCTAGCACAGCCAGACCTGAGGCTGGGACATCAGCAGCTGGACACATTGGACACGCACATCTTGGTGGTTAAAATGTCAGTCAGACCCCAGATCACAGCAAGTTGATGGGGTTTACAGTCAATATTTATACCCCTTTCCCATATTTGGGAGCTACTCTCTTCCCTGATCCAGCTTTCTGGTCCTTTTTCCAGCCATGACATCATCTCCCCAGACAATAACTTGGATCCACCTGCATATCAGATTTCAGGCTCAGGAGCAAAAAGAAAAAGGAAAAAAAAAAAAACTAGTATAGCCACAGGCCCTTTGGAATTTAACTAAAATATTCCTACTAGCTATCTACAAAATGGAGGACACCCCCCCCTCAACTCTTCATCTCTGCACTATTCCAGCCTTTAGGTCCATGATTGGCCAACAATTTGTTTGGCTTTGTATGTTAACTCTTTTCAGTCACCAGGTTCCAGATGCTAGCAGGATGCCGACCAGACTTCCCTGGACAGACAACCCCACCAATATGTCCTGGAGCTCTGCTTCCCCAGAGCCCTTCCCCACTAGGAAAAGAGAGAGAGAGGCTGGGAGTATGGATTGACCTGTCAACACCCAAGTTCAGCATGGAAGCAATTACAGAAGCCAGGTCTTCCACTTTCTGTATCCCACAATCACCTTGGGTCAATACTCTCAGAGGGATAAAGAACAGGAAAGCTATTAGGGGAGGGGATGGGATACGGAGTTCTGGTGGTGGAAATTGTGTGGAGTCGTACCCCTTTTATCCTATGGTTTAGTCAATGTTTCCTTTTTATAAAAAATTTAAATAAAAAATAATGTCAGCCAGGAGAATACTTAGGCTGGTGAGATGAAGATCATCTTATTATAGTATCAGGCACCTGAAAAATTAGAATTTCTTTGAAGAAAGCTGACAGATCCTGTTAATTTGGGTTCTGTGAAAGGTCAAATCCTAATCATGGCATTACACCTGTTCTCAGCAAAGAAAGCACACAAAACCCAGGGTTTTGTTGAGAGGGTTGAGGTGGAAGCATCTACTTTCCTACATAGCCAGAGGGGTAGAAAATATTGGCGTTGTGCAATTATTATAAAACACCTCAAGAGGCAACAAAGAATACAGGCACCAAGCGACGATCTTTCACAAAATACAAGAGGGTCCACCCTCCTACATATTCCTGCAATAAAGGATTCCATACAACCCAGGCCACATCACTGCATGTACCTCACAGTGGGAACTGCTCTTCTAAAGGACTACAGTCTGGTTTTGAGCTTATCACACTAGAAGTTTCTGAGTCAAAAAAAAGAGAGAGAAAGAGAGACATCACTGGGGTATTAAATGTGGCCAAAAGTGATACGTTTTCAAATTTCTGCTAATGAAAAAGTGGGGGGGGGGTAGAGGATAACATAAAGGTTATGCAAAAAAGATTATAATGCCTGAAGCTCTAATGTTCCAGTTTCAATTCCCCACACCACCATAAGCCAGACCTGAACAGCTCTGGTTAAAAAAAAATGGGGGGGTATAAAGGAGGAGAAAGATGAAGGGAGGGGAGGAGGAAGAGGAAGAGAATGAGGCTGGGAGGGCACTACACACCTGGTTGAGTGCACACATTGCAGTGTGCAAAGGTCCAAGCTCAAGCCCCCAGTCCCCACCTGCAGGGAAGAAGCTTCATGAGCAGTGAAACAGTGCTACAGGTGTCTTTCTCACCTCTCTCTCTCTCCCCCTTTCCCTCTCAATTTCTGTCTACACCCAAAATAAATTAATTAAAATATTTATAAAAAAAAAAGAAATAAGAGAAAAACAGAGAAATCGACTTCTTGAGGAATGCTGTTATGATATTTTTAGAGGGAGAGAGAGAGAGGTCAAGCCCATAGCACCAAACTTGCCTTCAGTGTGCTCCAGGCTGGACTTGAAGCTAGGTTGTGCACATGAGAAGGCAGTGTGCTTTCCAAGTGAGTGATTTTGTTTCCCTAGATCTGTCTTAAAAGATGATATATTAAAAAAAAAAAAAAAGACACCACCAATGTGTCCTGGAGCCTCGCTTCCCCAGAGCCCCACCTCACTAGGGAGAGAGACAGACTGGGAGTATGGATCGAACTGCCAACGCCCATGTTCAGCGAGGAAGCAATTACAGAAGCCAGACCTTCCACCTTCTGCATCCCACAATGACCTTGCGTCCACACTCCCAGAGGGTTAAAGAAAAGGAAAGCAGAGGCCAGGCGGTGGCGCACCTGGTTAAGCGCACACATTACAGTGTGCAAGGACCCAGGTTCAAGCCCCTGGTCCCCACCTGCAGGGGGAAAGCTTCTCAAGTGGTGAAGCAGGACTGCAGGTATCGCTCTGCCTCTCTCCCTCTCTATCTCCCACTCCCCTCTCAATTTCTCTCTGTCTCTATCAAATATTAAATTAAATATTTAAAAAAAAAGAATAGGAAAGCTATCAGGGGAGGAGATAGGATACGGAGTTCTGGTGGTGAGAACTGTGTGGAGTTGTACCCCTCTTAGCCTATGGTTTCTGTCAGTGTTTCCCTTTTATAAATTAAAAATAAAAAAAAATTAAAAAGTCGATGAAGGGGCCCGAAGAGAGCTCACCTAGCAGAGCAGTGGAATGCACACTTTACATAAGGACCCAAGTTCAAGCTTCTGGAACCACATGTGAGCACCACACACTAGGGCTTCTTCACAAACAGTGCAGCAGTGCTGTGATGTCTTTCCTCCTCCCTCCTTCTTTCTCTCTCTCTCTTTCATCTCTGTCTTGCTCCGTGCTTCCACCTGTAATTGAAAGGGGGCGGGGAATCTGCTGCTGCTGCTGCCACCCGCAAGGCTGAACACAGCAGACCAAGCACTAGACTCTCCAGCATGAGGTCCTAAGTTCGATCCCCAGCATCACATATGCCAGAGTGATGCTCTGGTTCTTTCTCCCCTCCACACCCTGTTAATAAATACATTTAAAAAATTTAAGTCCACTGGATATGGTGGAATTGCACAAGTACAAAACCCCTACTAGGAGGGAGGGTGGGAGGGAAGGAAAGAAGGAAAGAAGGAAAGAAGGAAGGAAGGAAGGAAGGAAGGAAGGAAGGAAGGAAGGGGAAAAGAAAAAAAAAGTAACTTAACTTCAAGATGGCTACTACCCCCAAGTCAATGTTTTTTGCTGCTTTCTGGTTAGTTTTACCTTTGTTTATTCATCTTTGTCTCCTACTACATCCTCTCTCTCTCTATCCTTCCCTCACTCCCTACCTACCTCTCTCTCTCTTTGCCTCCAAGGTGCCTGCATTACAGATCCAATGATCCTGGTAGCCACTTTTTTTTTTTCCATTTTATTGGTTAGGATACAGTGAAATTGAGAGGGAGAGAGAAGAGTGGAGGTATAGCATAATGGTTATGCAAAGACTTTCTCTCTCCTCCTATCTTTCTCATTAATAAATAAAATCTTGGGAGTCAGCAGGAGAGTGGGTTAAGCACACGTGCCGCGAAGTGCAAGGACTGGAGTAAGGATCCTGGTTCGAGCCCCCGGCTCTCCACCTGCAGGAGAGTTGCTTCCCAAATGGTGAAGCAGGTCTGCAAGTCTCTTTCTCTCCCCCCTCTCTGTCTTCCCCTCCTCTCTCCATTTCTCTCTGTCCTATCCAATAACAACAACAATAATAACTACAACAACAATGAAAAACAACAAGGGCAGCAAAAGGGAAAATAAATAAATAAATATAATAATAAATAAAATCTTTTAAAAATAATAATAATCCAACGACATAATTTCCTGAAGTTTATCTTGACGAGCTGTGCTTTTATAGAGGTTGAGACGTAGACAAGAGATGTAGGACAGAGTGAAAGGGAGCGAGCTGCAGCACTGTCACTGCTTGTAAAGCATCTCCCTGCTCCCCAAAAGTGGGAGTGGGGGACTGAACTTAAGATGCGCAGGCACGGAAAAGTGTTGTTGTTGTTTTTTGTTTTTTTTTTGTCTTTATAGTTGAGGGTTATCTCTCCAACTGAAACAGTGTGGTTGGAGGCTAAAAGAAACAGGTTGTGGTGCCAGAGTGACTGGTTTTGAATCCTGCTTGAAAGCTTAAAACGGTATCAGGCTGGGCAATGATTTGGCAAAAGGCGTTCGTGCCTGAGGCTCTCAAGTCCTAGATTCAATCCCCAGCACAACCAGAAGTAAGAGTTGAGCAGTGCTCTGGTATGTGTCTTCTCTTTAAAAGATAAATAAGAGAGGGCTGGGCGGACGCGAGTTAAGTGCACATGGTGGAAAGCGCAAGGACCAGCATAAGGATCCTGGTTTGAGCCCCCGCCCCCACTACCCACCTGGGGGGGGGTGTCACTTCCCAAGCAGTGAAACAGTTTTGCAGGTGTCTATCTTTCTCTCCTCTGTCTTCCCCTCCTCTCTCCATTTCTCTCTGCCCTATCCAACAACAATAACAACAGTAAGAATAACAACCACAACAAGGGCAACAAAATGGGAAAAATAGCCTCGAGGAGCAGTGGATTTGTAGTGCTGGAACTGAGCCCCAGCAATAACCCTAGAGGCAATAAATAAATAAATAAATAAATAAATAAATAAATAAATGATATATTTTTAAAAGTTACTGAGGGGCAGGGTGGTGGCACACCTGGTTGAGAGCATATGTTACCATAAGGACCCAGGTCCTTGTGAAGCTTTCGCCCTGATCCCCACTTGCAGGGCGAAAGCTTCACAAGTGGTGAAGCAGTGTTGCAGGTATCTCTCTGTCTCTCTCCCTCTCTATCTCCCCCTCTCCTCTCAATTTCTGGCTGTGTCTATCCAATAAAAAAAAAAAGATAAAAGAAATCTAAAGAATAAAAGGTATTGGGCTCAAGAGACAGCTTACCAGGTAGGGGGTAGGCACATAACCTGCTAAGCCCAGGCACCACAATGGAGGTACTATGGCCCTGACACAAGCTCTGGTGCTGTGGTGTCTGTCTGTCTATCTACTGATGAGAATGTAGCCTGGGTGGTGAAAGTGTGCATGCACAAGGCTCCAGGTCATAAAGGGGAAAAAAAAAAAAAAAAGACCACAAAGTGACATAACTTCATACACGCCATTTAACATCTCTGAGCCTCCCCTTCCTTCCCCAGCTATTATAATGGGAGGGATAGCAGTACTTGTTTTGCAGGGCTGTTACAGGGTTTAAGCGGAATGCTACCTGGGGACTGGGCAGTGGCACACCTGGCTGAGCCCAAGTACCCTCTTCCAACCTGCAGCGGGGTCATTTCACCAGCTGAGAAGCAAGTACTGCAGGTGTCTCTCTGTCTCTCTCCCTCTCTGTCTCTCCCTCCTCCCCCCTCAATTTCTCTCTGTCCTGTCAAATAAAGAGAAAAAAAAAGGATCTGAACTAGAATTGGTGTACTGCACCAAAGTAAAAGACTCTGGAGTGGGTGGGTGGGGGGAGAATACAGGTCCAAAAAGGATAACAGAGGGACCTAGTGGGGGTTATATTGTTATATGGAAAACTGGAAAATGTTAATGCATGTACAAACTACTGTATTTTCTGTTGAATGTAAAACATTAATGTCCCAATAAAGAAATTTTAAAAAAAGGAAAAAATGGCCACCAGAGCAGTGGATTTATAGGACTGGCACTAAGCTCCAACAATAATCCTGGTGGGGGGGGGAGACTGCTACTTAATGATCAATGGTCCAACAACCTGGTAAGTCAGTAGACTGTAAATGCTCTGTAGGTAAGAAGGATGCCTCCAACTGTTGTCAGTTATATCAGACACATTTAACAGATGTTCACAGATGTTCACAGATGAGTCACATGAGTTAAGCCTAGGACTCTGGATGCCACAAGTTTAAGACAAAAAAAAAAGTATTTTTCACTGTCTGTTGTTTTTTCTTTTAAGACAGAGACAGATAAGGCAGAGAGAGAGAGAGAGAGAGAGAGAGACACCACAACACTGAAGCTTTCTTCAATGAGGTGAGGGCCAGACTCAAACCTGGGTTGTGCAACATGGCACAACACCGCGCTATCCAAGTGAGCTATTTTGCCAATCCTGTCTTTTGGTTCTTATACCTTCTATAAGCACACTGCAGCGACTGATCACTTCTCAGGTTTAATTAACTATCCTGACAATTCTTTAAAAGATTTATTGATCAAGGACTGGTGTAAGGATCCCGGTTCAAGCCCCCGGCTCCCCACCTGCAGGGGAGTCGCTTCACAGGCGGTGAAGCAGGTCTGCAGGTGTCTATCTTTCTCTCGCCCTCTCTTGTCTTCCCCTCCTCTCTCCATTTCTCTCTGTCCTACCTAACAACGACGACATCAATAACAACAATAATTACAACAACAAAAAACAAGGGCAACAAAAGGGAATAAATAAATAAATTTTTTTTTTTAAGATTTATTGATCAGAAAGAGAGGAGAAAGAGAAGTAGGTAGAACTCTGACACACACCATGCCAGGGATCAACGTGGGAACCTCCAGCTTGAGAGTTTGATGCCTGATTCACTGTGTCATATCCCAGGCCACTACTCTACAATTCATAGTAAGGAAGGGCCAGCCAGTTGGTGGCACACCTGGCTGAGTGCACATATTAAGTGCATAAGGACCTGGGTTCAAGTCCTTGGTCCCTACCTATAGGAGTCTCTCTCTCCCAGCCCCCTCAATTTTTCTGTCTCTATCCAAAGTAATTAAATTAAATTTTTTTTTTAATTTTACTAAGAATAACTCACCTTTTCTAAAACTAACCTTTCTATGTCCTTTTAAGACATTTCATTATTTATTTATTAAATAGAGACAGAGGGAAACTGAGAAAGGAGGGAGATAGAGAGAGAAAGAGACAGAGAGACACCTGCAACTCTACTTCACCACTCATAAAGCTTTCCCCTCACGGGTGGAACTAGGGGCTTGAACCTAGGTCCTTGTGCACTGTAATGTGTGTGCTGAACCAGGTGCACTGCCTGGCCCCTACTTTTTTTTTTCAGTTGTCACCAGGGTAACTGCTGGGGCTCAGTGCTAGCACCAGGAATCCACTGCTCCCAGTGGCCATTTTTTCTATTTTATTGGATAGGACAAAGAGAAACTGAGAGGAGAGGGGTAGACAGAGAGTGAGAGAGACAGAGAGACACCTGCAATACTGCTTCACTGCTCGAGAGCCATACTCCCTGCAGGTGGGGAGCAGGGACTCCAACCCGGGTCCTTGCACATAGTAATGTGTATTCTCACCCGAGTGCACCACCACCCATCCCTGGTAACTTACCTTTTAAGCTTCCTAAATAGCCAGCCCAAGAAGAAGAACTGCTGGGTGCCTTGACATCGTGATTGTAAGCAGAGCAACTGGGCTATCTAACCCACAATCCACAATCTAGAAACTGACCACTCTGCCATCCTGTTTGTTTTTTTTTAACCTTTGCTTCTCAAACACATCAAGGAGAGACTTATTTTAGATAGCACCTTTCCAGGATTTAAGTAGCTAAGCCAACCTCACAGAAATAAAATTATCAGGTGGTCCGGGAGGTGGCGCAGTGGATAAAGTGTTGGACTCTCAAACATGAGGTCCTGAGTTCAACCACCGGCAGTTCATGTACAGGAGTGATGTCTGGTACTTTCTCTCTCTCCTCCTATCCCTTTCACTAATAAAAAAAATAAAATATATTTAAAATAAAATAAAATTATCAGTGGGCTGCATCTTGGAATACTGGACATGGGGCCAGGCAGTGGCGCACCTGGTTAAGCACACACATTATAGTGTGTAAGGATCTGGATTCAAGCCCTTGGTCCCCACCTGCAGGGGAAAAGCTTCATGAGTGGTGAAGCAGGCTGCAGGTATCTATCTTTATCTCTTTCGCTATCCCCCCCCCTTTCCTATCAATTTCTATCTCTACCCAATAATAAATAAATAAAAAGATTCTAGGGGCTGGGTGGTAGCGCACCTGATTGAGTGCATATGTTACAGTGCACAAGGACCCAGGTTCAAGCCTCTGATCCCCACCTGCAGGAGGAAGATTTGGGAGAGGTAAAGCAGTATTGCAGGTGTCTCTCTGTCTCTCTCCCTCTCTATCACCCCTTACCCTCTCAATATCTGGCTGTTTCTGTCCAACAAATAAATAAATATAAAAAAGTTTAAGATTAAAAAAAAAACAGGAATGCTGGACACTCACATAATTAAGTCGCCTTTTTTTTTTTTTTCACCCGAGAGTCAGGCTAAAATATAAAGGTCTCAGAATGCTATACTGACATAATAGCTCTGACTCGAGGAAGACTCTTAGCAGAAACAGCAGACAACAATTAGGATTAGGAAGTGTCAGCTGAAAGTACTTGGACCTAATCCTATCTGTTCTACAACTGGACCTGGGAGCTAGTCAGTCAGCAGGCTGTTCTTCCACAGGCCACGATGAAAAGTGGGACAGGCCAAATGGTAGCAGATCAACGTCAGATCTGACTCCCAGATAACGTGCTGCCACTTTATATCCCAGAAGAGAGACCTTGTCTTTTCCTTCACAAGATCCAGACACTAACGTATTCATTCCATCACTTTGTAGTTAACTTAGAAATGCAATCCAGTAAGCCCACTTTCCCACATCAATCCAAGAGTTATATGAAGTTAATGATTATCAGCTACCCAAGGCGCAAATGTTTTCTGGGCAATTCTAAGTCCTTGTTTAAAACACGTGTGTGTGTGTGTGTGTGTGTGTGTGTGTGTGTGTGTGTGTGTGTGTGTGTGTGTGTATGAGGTTTGGGCAGTGGCACACTGGGTTAAGCTAATATGAAGTGCAAGGATCCTGGTTTAAGCCCCCGGTTTCCCGAACTGCAGGGAGGTTGCTTCATAAGCGGTGTAGCAGAGTCTGCAAGGTGTGTCTATCTTTGTCTTCCCCTCCTCTCTCAATTTCTCTCTATCCTATCCAATAAAATGGGGAAAAAATGGCCACCAGGAGCAGTGGATTGGTAGTGCCAGCACAGAGCTCCAGCAATAACCCTGTAGGCAAAAAAAAAAAAAAAAAAAAAAAGCTGCATTTGCCTCTTCACTGAACCAGTTAGAGAACTGTTCTGATCCTAATCTGAGATAATATAGTCATAATAGCAAGAAAAGTAACACCAGAACTCTCACTCATTGAACATCTTCTTGGGGGTTAGACACTAAATGAAAACCATCTCTTCCCCCACAGTCATCCCGTCATCGTTCTAAACATATAGGCAATCTATCCATAAAGTGTAAGAGGGTCGAGAGCGAGCGAGCACACACACACGTTGGGCAGGCTAAGGTAGCAGCCTGTTACTCTGATCCAAGAGCTGAGAATGCTTTTTTGTTTTTGTTTTTAAAGGTCTCTTGGGGAGGGGGGAATGCAACAGAGATCTATGTGACCTGGAAAGGTGACAATATATACTACCTGACCCATTGCAGAAAATAAACTTGCAAACATCTGGTCTAAATCTCCAACTTCTTAAGTACTATGACATACTATCTTTTCTTTGTTTCTCCTTCTCCTTCTCCTTCTTCTTTTTGTTCAACCAGAGCACTGATCAGCTCTGGCTTATGGTGGTGGTGGTGGGGGGGGCCTGAACCTGGGACTTTGAAGCCTCAGGTATAAGAGCTCTTCCCATAACCATTATGCTATCTTCCCCAGCGCTGACATGCTATCTTTCTACAAAGGAAAAGGCAAGTGTTTGTGGTATCATTCTTTAAAGAAAATAAGAAAGATACATTTATTTGTTAATGAGAGAGAGAGAACATGAAAAGGCAGAGTATCACTCCTGCACATGGGATACTTAGGACCTCACGCTTGAGAGTCCAAGGCTATACCCACTGAGCCATCTCTCAGGCCCCCTCTGATGTCATTCTCAAAGAACATTTAAGTGAATTCAAAATGCTGTTGCTTTCTGTGTATGCCCTATGTACCCAAGAAAGCTATGTTCTCTGAATACAGGGATCTTATCTCTCTTTGGGTGTTCTGTGCATAATACACAGTAGACTGATGAATCAAGTGCTTGGGGAGGGCAGAAAATTAAGCCACACTGTAACACAGAGAAATTCTAGAGAGATGTGTAGCCAATTCAGCTTAAGGAACACTGCAAATGAAATGTCAAAAACTTGGTGTTACTGCACCAAAGTCAAGGACTGGGGAGGGGAGGCTTTCAGGTCCTGGTGCATGATGGTGGAGGAGGACCTAGGCTGGGGGTGAAAGTGTTTTGCAGAAAACTAAGAAATTTTACACATGTACCAACAACTGAATTTACTATAAGCCATGAATTCCCCCCCCCAAAAAAAGAAAAAAAGTCAAAAACATGAAATAGGAAAAGCACTGAATCTGTTTAGATGTGAGGACTCCTAGGAACCAGAAGCTTAGAAGTTCATTACTATACCAATGAAAAGCAGACCTGGGTTCAGGCCTTTTCCAGATGTACACAATCATCTTTCCTTAAGGTGCGTGCACATTCCAGAAGTCTATTTACTGGAAAAGGATGGGGTGGGTGCCTAGAGTAATAACTGTCAGTGCCAAGGCTGCATCTCTACCTATTATCTGCAAGTCTGATAAACAAAGGCCAGCTCGCCTATCAGTCTGCAGTGGGTTCCAAATGGCAATCTTCTGCACTCCTACTCCGTACAGAAAGGGTGGGTCTGTCCGCCTTCATGGTCATCTCAAGATAGTCAACAACATGCTGCTCCTTTTCCTCTCCTGAGACCCCAGCACCTATTCTGATGCCCCTGATCACAGGGTTGGACTCGCCCTTCTGGCCTCTTGACCAAGAAAGAAATCAGCACGCACTCTCAAAACAAGCGCACAGAGGTCGGTAGATACAAGAACCGAAGCCATTCCTCCAGCAACTCATCGATAAGCTGATGGCAAGGGCTACTCGCCCCGACTGCATATGAGTGGTGCCCCTGATGACTGACTGCCCTGCTGAACTGTCCTGCTCTGCTCAGTATCCAATCCTGCAACACAACACACACTCCTGGAAGAGTGTTAACTCCTCCGTGCCCTCGGAATTAGTAGGGTCACCCAGAACACTGGCACACCAGCTCCATTCTAAGCAGGCACAAGAAATCAGGGCGTCATCTAAAAAGCCCTAAACCGTCTCTGGCTTCTTTCACGGCCAGGTTTTCCTTCGGGCGGCACAGCAGCTCAAGCTTTTGGTTCTCAAGCTCTCGGGAAGGACAGGGCGTAGCAAGGGCTGGGTGATGGGGAGAGGCGGACTCTGGCGCCCAAAGAACAGCCGCTTTGGGGCAGTGGCCACCGCAGGCTCAGTGGCCCTTAAACAAATTGACACCCGGGAGAAACGGGGTTCGGGAAGGGAGACCTCTGCTGCCTGTCTCTAACCCCTAGGGGCCCCATGCCCATCCCAGACACCGGCCCCCTCCCACTCCCTTCGCATCCTCAGCCTCGGGGTCCCAGTTAGGTATGGCAGCCACGGGGGGGAGGTACGGAAGTAAAAAGGGGTTGGGGCTGGAGAAAGAATAAGAAAAAAAAAAGGTGTACAGGCTATATGAAAGCGGGGTGCGAGGCCGAGAAAATGGGGGAGGAATGGGATGAGACAGAGAAATGGGGGCGCAGCGGAGAAAAACAAGGAGGGGGGCGAGACTGAGACTCGCGGGGCGGGAGGGAAGGAGAGGCAGAGGCAGAAAATGGAAGAATTCCGAAGCAGAGCCGAGCGCGGACGGGAGGAGCCGGGAATGGGGCAGAGGACGCAGGGAGCGGCCGGGGCGGGGGACCGGGGGACGGGGGACGGGGGACGGGGGACCGGGGACGGGGGGGGGGGGGCGTCTCGGGCACTTACCGTAGATCATAGCCAGCCCGGTCTCGTGCAGGAAGCGGGCCCGGCGGTGCTTGAAGAGCCAGATAGTGAGGATGGTGAGGGTGAGCAGCAGGATGAAGATGAGCAGGTTGGCGCTGTCCTGCCGGTGGCTCTCCTCCGCCTGCTTCTCTGACACGATCTCCTCGTCCATGGCTCCAGCCGCCCTGTCGGCGCCGTCCGAAGCCCCGGCCCAGCCGAAGACGCCCACTGCGAGGAGCAAGCAGAGCGACCGCGTGAGTCGGCGGGCCCGGGAAGAGCCGCCGTCGCCGCCAGCCTGGTGGAGAGACGCCTGCAACCAGCCGCGCCTAGCCATGACTCCCCCGCCCCCCACCCCGCGCCTCACCCGCAGCCGCCCGCCCGCGGTCTCACCACTCCCCGAGGGCTCACGGGAAAGGGGCGGGGCCGCGCGCCGCCACCCGCCGCCTCCGTTCTTAAAGGGGACACGACAATCCGGCTCGCTCAGCCCTAGGCCTCCCGGCCCCCACCGCTCCGGTCTCCCGCCAGGTGGTCGACGACTCAAGCCCACCGCTTCCTGGCAAGGACACCCCAGCTCGGTGCAGTACAGCAGATTGGCAGGTGGTGCTCCCAGTCCTTTGATCCTGTTTGTAGAGCTCTCAGGGGAATCCAGCTCTCAGAACTCCTCTGGAGAAGGTCCCCCAATGTCACTTAACAGGATAACAAGTTGTCCCCTTGGGAGGGGCCTGAAATCTCCATCTCTCTCATTTTAACCGGATCTTCCTGCTTTGTGGCCCCACCTGAGGGAAAAACAAACCACACTGTAGTAGTTCACCAAAGAAAAGCAAGGGATCACATGGGTGTCACTATCTTGTCTTCCCATGCGAACACCTGCTATGTATCTGTTGTCATCTCAAATTGAGACCTGGACAGGGAAGCTCATCAGTCTGACAAAGAGTCCATGGATCTATGCTCTACTTTACCCCAACACACTCTTCCCAGAGACCTTGCCCAAATAACTTTTTTTTTTTTGGGGGGGGGTTAGGGGGCTGAGGAAGGAAGAGTGAGGGAATCTTCTCCTTTCTCTTTCTGTCTTAAACCACATTTCCCAGGTTTGGAGGTCACATTTCACAACCGCACCCCTCTGTCTTCCTCTCTGCTCAGTCTTTTCTTTTTTAATTTATTTGAAAGGTAGGAGGAGGGGGCCAGGCGGTAGCATAGCAAGTTAAGCGCACATGGCACAAAGCTCAAGGACCAGCCCCAGGCTCCCTGCCTGCAGGGGCTCGCTTTGCAAGCAGTGAAGCAGGTCTGCAGGTGTCTGTCTTTCTCTCCCCCTCTGTCTTTCCCTTCTCTTTCCATTTCTCTCTGTCCTATCCAACAACAACGACAGGAATAACAACAACAATAATAACAACTGATAAACAACAAGGGCAACAAAAAGGGAACATAGCCTCCAGGAGCAGTGGATTTGTGCAGACAACGAGCCCCAGCAATAACCCTGGAGGCAAAAGAAAAGAAAAGAAAAGAAAAGAAAAGAAAAGAAAAGAAGAAAGAAAGGTAGGAGGAGAGAGAGAAAGTACCAGACATCACTTTGTTACATGGGCTTCTGGGGATCAAACTCAGGACCTCATGCCTGAGAGTCTAATGCTTTATCTACTGTGCCACCTCCCAGACCACTCTCTGCTCATCATTAGCCACATTTCACAGTTCTCCTTGACAAAAGACTCCCTAACTTCTCCATCCTCTCTTCTCATGACTTAGTCTGTGTGGCCTTTGGAATTTATGTAGAATTCCGTTTCTCCTCCACTTAGCGAACTACACAACACACCTGCCCTAGCCTGCCACCCACCTTTCAGGCCTCTCTCTACCTGTGGGGTGTTGAGTATATCAGGCTGAGGTGTCAGTCAATCTCGGATTTTCAAATGGTTTGGCTTATTTAATTTTTTTCTTTGCTTGTTTGTTTTTAGGTAGACTCAGGCCTTGCATGTGTGCAACTTCAATTTTTCCTGGCAGCTTTTTCATTCAGGTAAAGAGATAGAAAGAGGGAGAGACATCAAAGCACAGGAACCCCCCCCCCGCCGCACCTTTGTACTACCACGTGCACCTCACACCTGACAAAGCATTGTGCCCTAGTGGTGATCTATCTCTCCTGTCTGACTTTATCATTTTCTGTTTGTTTGTTTGTTTGTTTGTTTGTTTTGCCAAAGTGCCAGTCCACTCTGGCTGTGGTGGTCCCAGGGATTAAATCTGGAACCTCTTTCACACAAACCCTCTGTGCAGTCATTGTGCTATCCCTGCCTTCATTTTGATCTTTAAAATTTTTTTGATATTTATTTATTCCTTTTTGTTGCCCTTGTTATTTTATTGTTGTAGTTATTATTGTTGTTGTTATTGCTGTCATCGTTGTTGGATAGGACAGAGAGAAATGGAGAGAGGAGGAGAAGACAGAGAGGGGGAGAGAAAGATAGACACCTGCAGACCTGCTTCACCGCCTGTAAAGGGACTCCCCTGCAGGTGGGGAGCCGGGGGCTCAAACCGGGATTCTTATGCCAGTCCTTGCACTTTGCAGCACCTGTGATTAACCGGCTACGTTACCGCCCAACTCCCTCATTTTGATATTTTAAGTGGGTTTAAATAGGCACATTATCTGCTCCCCGTAAACATTTTTTCTTGAAATTTCCATATCATCAGTGGTGCTGTAATCAGTTAAATTCCTATCCTTCCAGAATGTGTGGCTCAAAAATGTTTTCACTTCATGGCTATTTCTATTTCTTTTTCTTTTTCTTTTTGGCTTCCAGTGTTATCACTGACGCTCAGTGCCTGCCCTACGAATCCACTGCTTCTGGAGGCTATTTTTCCCTTTGTTGTCCTTGTTTTTTTTTTTTTAATTTTTGTTTTCTTTATTCCCTTTTGTTGCCCTTGTTGTTTTATTGTTGTAGTTATTATTGTTATTGATGCCGTCGTTGTTGGATAGGACATAAAGAAATGGAGAGAGAAGGGGAAAACAGAGAGGATGAGAGAAAGATAGACACCTGTAGGCCTGCTTTGTGAAGCAAGTCCCCTGCAGGTAGGGAGCTAGGAGCTCAAAAAAGGATCCTTACACTGGCCCTTGAGTTTTGCGCCACCTGCGCTACCACCCGACTCCCCCTTGTTTTTTTAATAGTTGTTGGTTTTATTGTTATTGCTGTCATTGTTGTTGGATAGGACAGAGAGAAATCGAGAGAGGAGAGGACAGAGAGGAGGAGAGACAGACACCTGCAGACCTGCTTTACCGCTTGTGAAGCGACACCCCCCCACACACACACACAGGGGAGGAGCCTGGGGGCTCGAACCAGAATCCTTACACCGGTCCTTGAGCTTCATGCTATGTGTGCTTAGCCCGCTGCGCTATCGCCCGGCCCCCACCTATTTCTATTTCTCTGTGTCTAGATGTCTATGCACAGGTCTGTCTGTATGTGTGTATGTCTATCACCGCCTTCCTAAGACAGATAACATTCAGGGAACTACAAACTTCCCTAGTGTAGATTCCTACCCTCCCATACACATACTAACTGGCTCTTTAAAAGAAAAAAAAATTATTTCTTTCTTTGAGGGAGAGAAGGAATGAGGGAGAAAACAAAAGCATCACTCTGACTCATACAATGCCAAGGATTGGAACCTCATTCCTAACACCCTAAGGCTCTATCCACTACTCCACCTCCCAGGATGCCTAACTGGCTCTTTAAGTACTCTGAGTATGGGAAGCCTAAAGAAGACAGTGGTCTAGAGGTGGTGCAGTGGATGAAACATTGGACTCTCAAGCATGCGGTCCCAAGTTCAGTCCCTGGTAGCACATGTACCAGAGTGATGTCTGGTACATCTCTCTCTCCTCCTATCTTTCTCATTAAAAAGTAAATACAATCTCTTTTAAAAGAAAAAGAAAAACCCCATGTATGAAGCCTTAGGTTCACCCCCCTGGCACAAACTAAACAAACAAATATTTATTGAGTTATTTTTGGTTTTGCCACCAGGGTTATCACTGGAGCTTAGTAACTACATGATTCCACCATTCTTGCCAGCCTTTGTTTGTTTGTTTGTTTGTTTTTCTTTTCCTATAGAGACAGAACTAGAGAGGAAGAGAGGCACCTGCAGCATTGCTCTACCACTTGTAAAAAGTGTACCTCCTGCAGATAGGAGCTGGGGGCTTGAACCCAGATTCCCACACATGGTAACATGTGCTCTACCAGGTGACCCATTACCTGGCCCAATAAACAAACAAACAAACCTAGAATGGTATTGAATTGCAAATTCTGTCTTTGTCAGAGTTGGACAAAGTGGCTGAGCCCATTCTGTCTTCTCAGTACTGGGTCTGTTTGTACCTTCCCAGGAAGTCTTATGGCTATCTGATACCTACACCCTAACTCCAGCTTCACCACCCTGCCTGTCAGGAGCCAGTTGGTGGCATACCTGGTTGAGCACACATGTTACTATGCCCAAGGACCCAGGTTCAAACCCCTGGTCCCCATCTGCAGGGAGAAAAGCTTCATAAATGGTGAAGCAGATCTGCAGATGTCTTACTATGGGATTCACAGGCAGAGAGATGGTGCACATTGAGGCTTTAATGCAGGAAGCAGTATTTATTCTGCCGGCAGACCCAGCCAGACTCACCTCCATAAAAAGACTGGGCTCAGGAGTTGGGCTGTAGCGCAGCGGGTTAAGCGCAGGTGGCGCTAAGCACAAGGACCCGCATAAGGATCCTGGTTCAAGCCCTGGCTCCCCACCTGCAGGGGTGTCGCTTTACAAGCGGTGAAACAGGTCTGCAGGTGTCTATCTTTCTCTCCCTCTCTCTGTCTTCCCCCTCCCCTCTCCATTTCTCTCTGTCCTATCCAACAACAATGACAACAATAATAACTACAACAATAAAACAACAAGGGCAACAAAAGGGAATAAATAAATAAAAATAAATATTTTTTAAAAAAAAGAAGACTGGGCCCTAAGTATACAGTTAGCTTGCCCTTTTATTTTTTTCCCCCCAGGATTATTGTCGGGGCTCGGTGCCTGCACCATGAATCCACTGCTCCTGGAGACCATTTTTTTCCCTTTTGTTGCCCTTGTTGTTCCATCATTGTTGTGGTTATTACTATTGTTGTTGTTGTTGCTGTCATTGGATAGGACAGAGAGAAATGGAGAGAGGAGGGGAAGACAGAGAGGAGGAGAGAAAGATAGACACCTGCAGACCTGCTTCACCGCCTGTGAAGCGACTCCCCTACAGGTGGGGAGCCAGGGGCTCGAACCAGGATCCTTATGCCGGACCTTGCACTTCGTGCCATGCGCGCTTAACCCGCTGTGCTACCGCCCAACTCCCAGCTTGCCCTTCTATACAATTATCAATTTTCCCTTAGTAACTCAACATCAAGCTTAACAGGTTATTTTTCTTTTCTTTTTCTTTCTCTTTTAAAAATGTCTTTATTGCGGGACTAATGTTTTGCATTTGATAGTAAGTACAATAGTTTGTACATGCATAATATTTCTCAGTTTTCTATATATCAATACAATCTCCACTAGGTCCTCTGTCATCCTTTTTGGACCTGTTGGACCTGCACTCCCCACTCCCCTTTTTTTTTGTATACAGAGAGTACTACTTGTTTGGGTTATCAGCATTCTCTTGGGCAGAAGTAGCAGATTCTACAAACACTTTGATTAAAGTGGTAGGAAGCCCTATTTATACTGGGAGGCAAGGGAATTTGGTTGCCAACTGTAATTTTCTTCAGCTAAAAAGTTAACCCTTGCTTTTTCTTTTTTTTTTTTTAATGTATTTATTTATTCATGAGAAAGATAGGAGGAAAGAAAAAACCAGATATCACTCTGGTACATTTGCTTCCAGGGATTGAACTCAGGACCTCCTGGTTGAGAATCCAGTGCTTTATCCACTGTACCATCTCTAGGACCACAGCCCTTGCTTTTTCTTTAGAATTTAACCCTTGCTTATTTCAGTCTCTTTTTCTCTCTCCCTGTCTGCCTCCCTATTTCCTTCTCAATTCCTCTTTGCATCTATCTCATAAAAAAAATTACTAAGACAATATTTCCTGTCCAGATGGGGCTGGACTTTATGAAGAAACAGGATCTTCCTACATCTTTTCACAGCCTTTTTCCTACCTTGGTCACCCCAGAAGACAATGTGTTTACCTGCTCCTTCAGGCTCAACCACCCTTTCCTAGGCTGTCTTGCCTCACACAAAACCATTCTTCATTCCAGTCTATGGGGAAAAAAAGTGACAGATTGCTTGCCCAACAGCCAAATGTCTTCAAACTCCTGACTCTGCCTCTGAGAACTAGACCCTAACAACTTAGTATGCACTTCCTGCCCTCCTCCCCAAGTAACCTCTGTCAATCAGACTTCCTGTAGCATATCTTGAAATGCATTAACTGTGCCAAGCAGGCCGATCCCATGAGCCTCCACATTCTCTCTCCTCCCCCCCCAACCCCCAGAATGCACTTCTCCTTCATTCTGGCTCCAACGCTGCACTGTTCTTGTGATTCTCACCCTCCAATCACTCTCAAGATTGCCCTTTCTACCAGTCCTTGTCCAGTTCGTGTGTGTGTGTGTGTGTGTGTGTGTGTGTGTGTGTGTGTGTGTGTGTGTGTGTGTGTGTGTGTGTGTGTTGGGGGGAGAGGGTTCTCTGGAATACTTTCCACTGGCAGCTAACTGCTTGTCTCTCTAGACTGCCACACTGAGGTTTCCTTCTTTTACTTGTACTTAGAATTTGACTCTGGCCCAGGACATCACATGCTCTAAAGGTGTCTCAAGTGGGGGCTGTTCATTTCCTCACCACCCCACTGCCTCTGCACCCCACCCCCACCCGACACACACACACCTTATGTCCAGTATCATGTGGTCTGAAGGAAAAGCTAGCACCACTCTCTCTCATTGTTGCTCCAAGCTCACTACTCCCCCACCCTTTGTTGAAACTATTAACACCCTCTCCTTTCCATGCTGCCACCTTCCACTGACTTCCTGGTCACTCCCACACATTCACTTGGTTCACAGCTTCCTCTTCATCTCCTCCCCCAGCCCTGCCACCACCCTGGGTGACTTCCATGCTCATATAGACAAGTCACCTGGAATTCCAGTCTTGCCATGCCGCCTTTTTCTGTTAAATAATGTGGTGCCAGGGACTGACTGAGCCTGGGGCTACAGGCTTGTAAAGTATGGGCTTTACTTGCTGACCCACCTCTGTGGTCCCCTAGATTCCATCTTTTTTGAACTGAGAAAATCAAGATCTTCAAAAAAAAAAAAAAAAGTCCTCACCTTCATTACCCTGCAAGCTCATTAAATATCCTGTCAGAACTTGTTCTTCTTTTCTCTCTTCCAGCTTCTGTGGATGAATTATTTCCTCCTCTCTTGTGAAACTGAAGCCAAATGAGGACCCACTGCCCTAGTGCCACAGAAAGCTACTGTTAACATTTTTTCTTTTTACCAGAGCACTGTTCAGCTCTGGCTTATGGTAGTACAGGAGGCCCAGGGGATTGAACCTGGGACCTTGGAGCCTCAGGCATGAAAGTCTTTTTACATAGCCATTATACTATCTACCTCCCCACACACTCAATTTTGAAAAGAAAAAGAAAAAGAAAAGGCTTTATTATCATCTGAATCTGCAATCTGCAATGAAAGCGTGAACAATGCTCCAATCAATGTCCTCATCTCTATTTCTAGGGAGTCTTTGTGTAAATAGAAGCAGATTAATTCTGAGGCAAGTAGTATGTGGGCCTGAGGCCAGCAGGTCATCCCATCGCTCAGATTTTGAACTTCAGAATCCTGGTGGGTTTTATGTGAATGTCTTCCTAAAACAAAGTTAAAAACAAAAAACAAAAACAAAACAAAATCTTCACTTGTCTCATT
Organism: Erinaceus europaeus; assembly: GCF_950295315.1. Lineage (NCBI taxonomy): Eukaryota > Metazoa > Chordata > Mammalia > Eulipotyphla > Erinaceidae > Erinaceus > Erinaceus europaeus. The sequence continues at coordinate 22,375,718 of NC_080185.1, forward strand.
CATTCTTTTTTTTTATTTATTTATAAAAAGGAAACTGACAAAACCATAGGATAATAGAATAGTGCCTGTGATTTCTTTTTCTATAATCTTTATATTTATTCAGTATTGGATAGAGAGAAAGAGAAATTGAGAGGGAAGGGGGCATAGAGATAGAAGAGACAGAGAGACACCTGCAGCCCTGCTTCAACATTCATGAAGCTTCCCCCCCCCACAGGTGGGGACCTGGGCTTGAACCAGGTCCTTGCACACTGTAATGTGTGCACTCAACCAGGTGCACCACTGCCTGGCCCCCCCTGGCTGTTTGTTTGTTTGTTTGTTTATAAAATGGAAATATTGACAAGACCATAGGAAAGGAGGGATACAACTCCACACAATTCCCACCACCAGAACTCCATATCCCATCCCCTCCCCTGATAGCTTTCCTATTCTTTATCCCTCTGGGAGTATGGACCCAAGGTCATTGTGGGATGCAGAAGGTGGAAGGTCTGGCTTCTGTAATTGCTTCCCCGCTGAACATGGGCATTGATTGACAGGTCGATCCATACTCTCAGCCTGCCTCTCTCTTTCCCTAGTGGGGCTGCGTTCTGAGGAATCAGAGCTCCAGGACACATAGGTGGGGTTGTCTGATCAGGGAAGTATGGTTGGCATCATGCTAGCATCTGGAACCTGGTGGCTGAAAAGAGAGTTAACATACAAAGCCAAACAAAGCTGACTAATGATAAACCTAAAGGCTGGAATAGTGCAGGTAAAGAGTTGGGAGGGGTCTCCATTTTGTAGATAGCTAGAGGCATATTTTAGTTATATTCCAAAGGGCCTGTGGCTATACTAGTTTTTAATTTTTTTTCCCTGAGCCTGAAATCTGATATGCAGGTGGATCCAAGTTATTGTCTGGGGGGATGATGTCATGGATGGAAAAAGGAGCAGAAAGCTGGATCAGGGAAGAGAGTAGCTCCCAAATATGGGAAAGGTGTATTAATATTGTTGACTGTAAACCCCATCGATTTGATGTGATCTGGGGCCCATATTCAGCTTTCATTATTTCTTTTATAGTACTAAGTCAAGCAGAAGCAGGGATAAAGATATGAGTCTCTGATCTCTGTCCTTTTGTTTTCCAAATTCAGTTTTAGCATTTCAGCTGATCTTTGCAAATAAATAAATAAATAAATAAATAAATAAATAAGAGTTCTCATAAGAGTGCTGACAAATGTTGTCTTTGTCTAACCCAGTTTATCAATTTCAGGTGGCTTCCTCTTTCTAAAGTACCCTTGTCCCTTTGTGTGCATGTGGGGGGCATGGTTTTAAGATTTAGATATGAGTGTCCACTCTGCATCAACTTCTTACCTCTTTCTGTGTCTGTTCCAACAGTTGTCTCTCTCCACTCACTGTATTCTTTTTTTAAAAAATATTATTTACATATTTATTTATTAGAGACAGAGAGAAATTGAGAGGGCATAGGAAAGATAGGGAAAGAGACAAACACCTGCAGCCTTGCTTCACTACTTGTGAAACTTTCCCCTTTGCAGGTGGGGACCAGAGACTTGAAACATGGGTCTTTCTGCACTGTAATCTGTGCATTTAACCAGGTGCACCACCGCCTGGCCCCTCCACCCACTGTCTTCAATAGCTCTTCCTCCACTATCTCTTTTCTCTGAAAAACACTGAGATTTCTTCTCTAAAACAGCCCTTCAGCTACTCCTGTCCTCTATTACAGTGCTATCTCAGCCCCTCCTTTCCCAGAGAAGCTTAAGAAAGAGATATCTGCCCCTAGTTGCAGATGACATGACAGTATACATAGAGAAACCTAAGGAATCCAGCAAGAAGCTTTTGGAAATCATCAGGCAATACAGTAAGGTGTCAGGCTACAAAATTAACATTCAAAAGTCAATGGCATTCCTCTATGCAAACACTGTTAAAAGAAGATGAAATCCAGCAATCAGTTCCTTTTACTATATCAACAAAAAATAAAATATCTAGGAGTAAACCTAACCAAAGAAGTGAAAGACTTGTATACTGAAAATTATGAGTCACTACTCAAAGGAAATTGAAAAAGACACAAAGAAGTGGAAAGATATTCCATGTTCATGGGTTGGAAGAATTAACATCATCAAAAATGAATATACTACCCAGAGCCATCTACAAATTTAATGCTAGCCCCATCAAGATCCCAACCACATTTTTTAGGAGAATAGAACAAATGCTACAAGGGTTTATCTGGAACCAGAAAAGACCTAGAAATGCCAAAACAATTTTGAGAAGAAAGAACAGAACTGGAGGCATCACACTCCCAGATCTCAAATTGTATTATAGGGCCATTGTTATCAAAACGGCTTGGTACTGGAACATGAATAGACACATTGACCAGTGGAATAGAATTGAGATCCCAGAAGTAAGCCCCCACACCTATGGACATCTAATCTTTGACAAAGGTGCCCAGAATATTAAATGGGGAAAGCAGAGTCTCTTCAAAAAATGGTGTTGGAAACAATGGGTTGAAACATGCAGAAGAATGAAAATGAACCACTGTATTTCACCAAATACAAAAGTCAATTCCAAGTGGACCAAGGACTTGGACGTTAGACCAGAAACTATCAGATACTTAGAGGAAAATATTGGCAGAACTCTTTTCCACATAAATTTTAAAGACATCTTCAATGAAATGAATCCAATTACAAAGAAGACTAAGGCAAGCGTTAATCTATGGGACTACATCAAAGTAAAAAGCTTCTGCACAGCAAAAGAAACCACTACCCAAATCAAGAGACCCCTCACAGAATGGGAGAAGATCTTTACATGCCATACATCAGACAAGAGGCTAATAACCAAAATATATAAAGAGCTTACTAAACTCAACAAGAAAACAAATGACCCCATCCAAAAATGGGGAGAGGACATGGACAGAATATTCACCACAGAGAGATCCAAAATCCTGAGAAACACATGAAAAAAATGCTCCAAGTCTTTGGTTGTCAGAGAAATGCAAATAACGACAACATTGAGATACCACTTCACTCCTATGAGAATATCATACATAAGAAAATATAGCAGTAACAAATGCTAGCGAGGTTGTGGGGTCAAAGGAGCCCTCCTGCTCTGCTGGTGGGAATGTAAATTGGTCCAACCTCTATGGAGAGTAGTCTGAAGAACTCTCAGAAGGCTAGAAATGGACCTACCCTATGACCCTGCAATTCCTCTCCTGGGGCTGTATCCTAAGAAACCCAACACACCCATCCAAAAAGATCTGTGTACACATATGTTCTTAGCAGCACAATTTGTAATAGCCAGAACCTGGAAGCAACCCAGGTGTCCAACAACAGATGAGTGGCTGAGCAAGTTGTGGTTATATACACAATGGAATACTACTCAGCTATAAAAAACGGTGACTTCACCATTTTCAGCCTATCTTGGATGGACCTTGAAAAATTCGTGTTAAGTGAAGTAAGTCAGAAACAGAAGGATGAATATGAGATGATCTCACTCTCAGGCAGAAATTGAAAAACAAGACCAGAAGAGAAAACAAAAGAGAAAACAGAACTGGAATTGGTATATTGCACCAAAGTAAAAGACTCTGGGGTGAGTGGGGGTGGGGAGAGAATCCAGGTCCAAAAAGGATGACAGAGAACCTAGTGGGGGTTGTATTGTTATATGGAAAACAGGGAAATGTTATGCATGTAGAAACTATTGTATTTACTGTTAAATGTAAAACATTAATTCCCCAATAAAAATTTTTTAAAAAAGAGAGAGCTCTGCATTTTCTGCATGTTCATCTCTTCATCTAAGGATTCACAAAGCACATAACCTGCTATGCAAATTTCACTTGCTGCCTTTTATTTTTCCAGTGAAAGATAGGCTCCAAACTCCCAGATTCAGTGGGCTAGGAAGTGGCGCAGTGGATAAAGCATTAGACTCTCAAGCATGAGGTCCTGAGTTCAATTCCTGGCAGCACATGTACCAGAGTGATGTCTGGTTCTTTCTCTCTCTTTAATCCTATCTTTCTCATAAATAAATAAAATCTTTTTAAAAAAAAGATTAAAAAAATATTCAAAGTCCCAGGTTCAATCTCCCGCACCAACACCACCAAAGCTGAGTAGTGCTCTGATTAAAAAACAAACAAACAAGCAAACAAACAAAACGCGGGGCCAGGTGGTGGCGCAGCTGGCTATGCATGCATTTTACAGTGTGCAAGGATGCATATTCAGGGGGAAAATCCATGGGTGGTGAAGTAGTGCCGCAGATGTCTCTCTTTCTCTCTCCATCTCCCCTTTCTTCTCAATTCTGGCTATCTATATCCCATAAATAAATAAAAATAATTAAAAAATTAGCGAGAGAGAGAGAGAGAGAGAGGGAGAGAGAGAGAGAGAAAGAGAAACACCTGTAGCATCCTATAGGTGGGAACTGGATGCTTGAACTCGGGTCTTTGAGTATTATTGTTTTTTTTAATATTTTATTAGTGAGAACGATAGGAGGAGAGAGAGAGAGAGAGAGAAAGAACCAGACATCACTCTGGTACATGTGCTGCCAGGGATTGAACTCCGGACCTCATGCTTGAGAGTGCATTGCTGTATCCACTGCACCATCTCCTGACCACACAGTCTTTGAGTATTGCAACACCTGTGTTCTACTAGGTGTGCCACCACCTGACTCTTTCTGCAGGGAATTTTTTTCATATTTTTTAAAGATATTTTTAATTTTATTTATTTATTTTCCCTTTTGTTGCCCTTGTTGTCTTTTTATCGTTGCTATAGTTTTTGCTGTTATTGCTGTCGTTGTTGTTGGATAGGACAGAGAGAAATACAGAGAGGAGGGGAAGACAGAGAGGAAGAGAGAAAGATAGACACCTGCAGACCTGTTTCACCACATGTGAAGCAACTCCCCTGCAGGTGGGGAGCCGGGGGCTCGAACTGGGATCCATATGTGGGTCTTTGCGCTTTGTGCCACGTGCGCTTAACCTGCTGCGCTACCACCCGACTCCCCTTTTTTTTTTTCATATTTTAAAAATTCTTTTCCAGATCACTTTATTGGGGGGAGGGTAATGATTTACAAGATAGTTGTTCTCACATGAGTACTATTTCTTATCTCCTCTAGGTGTCTGCACACCACTCCCCCCCACACCAACAATTTTAGTCTTCCTCCATCTACATGTACTGGGCCCCCAATCCTCTGCGGCGGCCCTCCCAACCCTCTCCTATCTTCTCTTTAGCCTTTGGTTCTGCTACAATAGACCACAACTCGTCTAAGTTCCACCCTGTGTTTTCCCTTGCCTTGTTATAGTCTGTCCACAAGTGAGATCATCCCATGCCCATCCTCTTTCTGGCTCATCTCACGTCACATGATTTCTTAAAGCTCCACCCAGGATGTACAAAGGAGATGACTTCATCATTTCTAACAGCTGAGTAGTATTCCATTGTGTATATATACACCGCAACTTTCTTTTTAAAAAAAAAATAGTTTCTTTATTGGGGAATTAATGACCTACAGTAAACAGTAAAATAAAAAAACAACAGTGTATACATGTGTGAAATGTCTGTTTCCCACATAACAATTCAAACCTCTCTAGGTCCTCCTCTGTCTTCCAGGACCTGAACATTCTCCCCTACTCCAGTCTTTTTTTGTTTATTTCTTTATTGGGGGATTAATGTTTTACAGTCAGCAGTAAATACAATAGTTTGTACATGCGTAACATTTCCCAGTTTTCCACAGAACAATACAACCCCTACTAGGTCCTCTGTCATCATGTTCCAGGACTCAAACCCTCCCCCGACCCACCCAGAGTCTTTTGCTTTGATGTAATACACCAACTCTCATCCAAGGTCTGCTTTGTGTTTTTCCTTCTTTTCTTATTTTCCAACTTCTGTCTATGAGTGAGATCATCCCATATTTATCCTTCTCTTTCTGGCTGATGCCGCTTAACATGATTCGTTCTAGTTCCATCCAAGATGAAATCTTCTTCTAGCATTTGCCCTTCTTCAGTAGCCAGTCAACAGCGTCAGGTTGAGCCCGATGTAAAGTTTCGAGACCTCCTTTGAATCTGGAGAGGTGGCAGTCGTTGACTATGTGGGTCATAGTCCTTGTCTGGAGCCGCAGGGGCAGTTCGGGTCGTCTCTGGCTCCCCAGCAATGGAACATAGCGGCGCACCGGCCATGGCCTGTTCGATAGCGATTGAGGAGGGCCCGATCATAACATGCTAGGTCAAAGCCGGGTTGACGCTTGCAGGGGTCTGTGATGAGGTGTTTGTTCTTTACCTCAGCTGACTGCCAACTCTGTTTCCAAGAGACTGGAACAGAGAAGTTCAGTGTAGGCATAGGGGACCAGATTGGGTGACGAGAAGTCAAGCGTTGGACAGGATGGGCAAAGATATCCGCGTATATTGGCAGGTCCGGTCGAGCGTAGACGTGGGAAATGAACTTAGATGATGCCGCGTCCCGACGAATATCTGGCGGGGCGATGTTGCTAAGAACTGGCAGCCATGGAAATGAAGAAGGTGAATTAATCCTTCTTCACAGCTGAGCAGTATTCCATTATGTATATATACCACAAGTTACTCAGCCACTCGTCTGTTGTTGGACACTTGGGTTGCTTCCAGGTTTAGGCTATTACAAATTGTGCTGCTGTGTGTGTGTGGGGGGGGGCGGGCAGGCGGTGGCGCACCTGGTTAAGCACTCACATTACAAATTGTGCTGCTATGAACATAGATATACACAAATCTTTTTGGGTGGGAATGTTTGGCTCCTTAGGACATATCCCCAGGACAGGAATTGCAGGGTCATAGGGTAGGTCCACTTCTAGCCTTCTGAGAGTTCTCCAGACTGCTCTCCACAGGGGTTGGACCAATTGACATTCCCACCAGCACTGCAGGAGGGTTCCTTTGCCCCCACAACCTCTCCAGCATGTGGCTGCTACCCTTTCTGATGCATGACGATCTTACAGGAGTAAAATAGTACACAACTTTCATTCTAAAATTATTAATATTTATTTATAATGACAAGGAGAGAAAGAGGGATGGGGGAAGGCAGGGGGAAAACCAGAGTATCACTCTGGCACACTCTGGCTTTGTGAGTGGTGAAGCAATCTTGCATGTGTCTCCTTCTCTGTCTCCCCTTCCTTCTCTGTTTCTGGCTGTCTCTATCCAATAAATAAAGATAACACCAAAAAAAATCTTGTTAAAACCAATGTCAATTGAGTATTTATTTAAAAAAAAAATCCATTGGGAGCCATGGACTAGAGACAGTGTGAAGCTCAGTGTGAAAAATATTTAAAAACAACTTTTGGGGAGCCAGGTGGTGGCGCACCTGGTTGAGGGCACATGTTACAGCGCACAAGGACTCAGGTTCAAGTCCCCGGTCCCCACCTGCAGGGGGAAAGCTTTGCAAGTGGTGAAGCAGGGCTGTAGGTGTCTCTCTGCCTCTCTCTCTCTCTCTCTCTCTCTCTCTCTCCCCCTTCCCTCTTGATTTCTGGCTGCCTCTATCCAGTAAATAAATAAAGATAATTAAAAAAATTAAATAAAAATGAAATAAAATAAAAACTTTTGGGGGCTGGGCAGTGGTGCACCCAATTGAGTACACATGTGTTGTGGGTTCAAAACTCAGAGCCAGCTGATGGAGTCAGTAAGGAGGAACTTTATTAATGTTAATGGGTCACAGAAAAAGCTTGTGCTCTTAAGGAATTCTAGGCCTTTAACAAAGGGGAGGCACAACTTATATAGAGGCTGCCGGGCTGAGAGTAGAAAACATCAAAGCAGAGGCTGCAAGGTTAAGGGATACCCATTGCTCAGGGTCTGCTTGCCCTAGTTACTGTTATCTTTCCTGCATAGCTGTGTCTAGGGAAAGGTTAGGCTCAGCACTGAGAAGCTTCATGACCTGTCAGGATAAGAAACACCCCTGGGGGTGGGGGGACCTTTCTCAGGGTCTCCTGTTATCTGGGGTTTCTCTTCTTCCTACAGTTTGGTTAGTTAAATCTTTCTTTGCCTTAACATTCATCCTTTTTTCTTTCCCACTTCACATATTTCCATGCTCCAGGACCCGGGTTTGAGCCTCCACTCTCCACCTGCAGGGGGGAAGCTTAATGAGCAGTCAAACAAATATTATAGGTGTCTTTCTGTCTCTCTCCCTCTTTACCTCCCCCTCCCCTCGCAATTTCTCACCGTCTCTATCCAATAAATAACTTCTAAATAAAGATGATTATTCTAGTTTCTCTTTCTTTAAAAATAAAATAGAATAGGGAGTCAGTCAGTAGTGCAGTGGGTTAAGCGCACATGGCGCAAAGTTCAAGGACCCACATATAGATCCCAGTTGGAGCCCCCGGCTCCCCACCTGCAGGGGAGTCACTTCTCAGGCAGTGAAGCAGGTCTGCAGGTGTCTGTCTTTCTCTCCCCCTGTCTGTCTTCCCCCTCCTCTCTCCATTTCTCTCTGTCCTATCCAACAATGACGACATCAACAACAATAACAGTAATAACTACAACAAGGGCAACAAAAGGGAATAAATAAATAAATCTTTAAAAAACAAATAAATAAAATAAAATAAACCTGTTTTTTAATTTATAAAGGAAAAAGTGACCTGGGAAGTGACATAGCAGTAGAGCCCTGGACTGAATTTGATCCCTGGCACTGCATATTCTAGAGTGTTACTCTGGCCCCTATCTGTCTGTCTATCTATTCATCTATCTATCATCTATCATTTATCTATCATCATCCCTATCTATGGGCAAACGCTAGAAGAAGAATCCCTATCTATAATTTAACTATTATCTATCTATTATGCCTATAAATCATTTATCACTTATCTATCCATCTATCTTTCTTACTCTCATGAAATAAGTAGATCATTCTTAAAAAGAAAAGAGAGAGGGCAGGGAAGATAGCATAAGGGTTATGCAGAGAGACCCACATGCCTGAGGCTCCAATGTCCCAGGTTCAATCCCTAGCACCACCATAAGCCAGAGCTTAGCAATGCCCTGGTAAAAATAAATAGATATATAATAAATAAATGAGAGGGCGAAGTCAAAATAGCCTTTCTGACATATGCAGTGTTGGGATTGAACTTGGAGTTTCATGCAGGCAAATCCTTCACTCTACCCACTAAGCAACTTCTGGGTTTTGTTGTTGTTTGGTTTTGTTTGTTCTCACCAGGGCTTCATCATTCCAGGCTGATTTTTTCAGGCAGACAGACAGAGAGGGCGAGACTACTTAGCATCAACACTTTCCCTATGCCATAATATGTCCATATGATGTACTGAGGGCTGGAACCTGGGTTGCACACATGACAAAGCAGACACCTTGGGTCTGGGCACACCCAGTTAAGCACACTTATTGCCATGTGCAAGGGCCCAGTTTGAGCCCCTGCAAGGAGTGGTGAAGTGAAGTCTGCAGCTCTTTCTCTCTCCTCTTCTCACCTCTCCCCTCCTCCCCTCCCCTCCCCTCTCTTCCCCTTGCTTCTCCTCTCCTCTCCCCTCCCCTCCCCTCCCCTCCCCTCCCCTCTCCTCTCCTCCCCTCCCCTCCCCCTTCCCTCCCCTCCCCTCTCCTCCCCTCCCCTCCCCTCTCCTCTCCTCCCCTCCCCTCTCCCGTCCCCTCCTCCTGCTCCTTCTCTTCTCTTCTCCCCTCCCCTCCCTTCTCCTCTCCTCTCCTCTCTCCTCCCCTCCCCTCCCCTCTCCTCTCCTCTCCTCCCCTCCCCCTTCCCTCCCCTCCCTTCTCCCCTCCCCTTTCCTCCCCTCCCCTCTCTTCCCCTCCCCTCGCTTCTCCTCTCCCCTCCCCTCCCCTCTCCTCTCCTCCCCTCCCCCTTCCCTCCCCTCCCCTCTCCCCTCCCCTTTCCTCCCCTCCCCTCCCCTCTCCTCTCCTCCCCTCTCTTCACCTCCCCTCCCCCTTCCCTCCCCTCCCCTCTCCTCCCCTCCCCCTTCCCTCCCCTCCCCTCTCCTCTCCTCCCCTCCCCTCCCCTCTCCCCTCCCCTTTCCTCCCCTCCCCTCTCCCCTCCCCTCCCCTCCCCCTCCCCTCCCCTCTCCCCTCCCCTCCCCTCCCCCTTCCCTCCCCTCTCCCCTCCCCTCCCCCTTCCCTTCCCTCTCCTCTCCCCTCCCCTCCTCCTGCTCCTGCTCCTGCTCCTTCTCTCCTCTCCTCTCCTCTTCTCCCCTCCCCTCCCCTCCCCTCCCCCTCTCCTATCCTCTCCTCCCCTCCCATCCCCCCTTCCCTCCCCTCCCCTCCTCCTTTTCCTTCTCTTCTCTTCTCTTCTCTTCTCCTCTCCCCTCCCCTTCTCTCTCTCTCTCTCTCTCTCTCTCTCTCTCTCTCTCTCTCTCTTCCAGGGTTATTGCTGAGGCTTGGTGCCAGCACTATGAATTCATTGCCCCTGGCAGCCATTTTTTTCCATTTTACTGGATAGCACAGAGAGAAATTGAGAGAGAAGGGGGAGAGAGAGAGAGACTTGCAGACCTGCTTCACCACTTGTGAAGCGTCCCTCCTGCAGGTGGGGAGCCAGGAAATTGAACCTGGATCTTGCACAGTTCCTTGTGCTTACTGGTACGTGTGCTTCACCGGGTGTACCACAGCCCAGCCCTCTTATTCCCTATCTCTCCTCCCTCTCAATCTCTCTCTGTCCTATCAAGTGTAATAGAAAGAAAAAGAAAAAAGGAGGAGAAGGAGGAGAAGGAGGAGGAGAAGGAAAAGTGGAGCACTGGATTTGAGTGCAGGTACTGAGCCCCAGCAATAATCCTGGTGGCAATTAAAAAAAAAGAAGAGAAAAAGGAAAGGCAAGCAGATAAGCCCTCCCAGATGAGCTATCTTGATGCCCAAAGATGGACATCTTCCTGTGAAAGAAGAGTGCAGTACTTTAATGATGACTCTTTAGTCACTGTCAGGCTACCCCATCAGCTGGGGCCCTATTCAGGGAGTCCTGAGAGTCCCAAACAGACATGATGGGCCTAGACCTCAAATAGATCCCTCTCTCCATTGTCACTGGTCATCTCCATCAGGAACAACACAACAGACCCCTTTGTGGGCCCCCATAGGACCTTGCCCTCAATGTGGATCAACAATGGTAGAGAATGTTCCATCCTCCCTTCAGAGGCTGGCCAATATACTCTATCTACCAGCCGAGGAAGATGGGTCCTGAAATTGGGACAGCTTGGAACGTTCCTACTCATGACCACAGAATGACAGCTCAGATCTACAGGGATGCAAAGGTCACATAAGCTCCTAAGCAGAATATAGACCCCAGATCAAATCGATGGGGTTTATTGTCAACAATATTTATATACCTTTCCCATATTTAGGAGTTACTCTCTTCCCTGATCCAGATTTCTAGCCCTTTTTCCAGCCATGACATCATCTCCCCAGACAATAAATAGGGTCCACCTGCATATCAGAGGTCAGGCTCAGGAAGAAGAAGAAAAAAACCTAGTATAGTTATGGAGCTTTTGGAATATAACTAAAATAGGCCTACTAGCTGTCTACAAAATGGAGACCCCCCAAATCATCTGCACTATTCTAGCCTTTAGGTTCAAGATTAGTCAACAATTTGGCTGTGTATGTTAACTCTTCTTTCAGCCACCAGGTTCCAGATGCTAACGTGATGCCAACCAGACTTCCCTGAGCATATGAACCCACCAATGTGTCCGGGAGCCCTGCTTCCCCAGAGCCCTGCCCTACTAAGAAAGAGAGAGGCAGCCTGGGAGTATGGACTGACCTGTCAATGCCCATGTTCAGCGGGGAAGCAATTACAGAAGCCAGACCTTCTACCTTCTGCATCCCACAATGACACTGGGTCCATACTCCCAGAGGGATAGAGAATGGGAAAGCTATCAGGGGAGGGGATACAGAGTTCTGGTGGTGGGAATTGTGTCAAATTGCAGCCTCTTATCCTATGGTTTTTGTCAGTGTTTCCTTTTTATAAATAAAAATAAAAAGAAAGAAAGAAAAAAGAAAGAAAGGAAGGAAGGAAGGAAGAGAGAAAGAAAGAAAGAAAGAAAGAAAGAAAGAAAGAAAAAGAAAGGGGTGCAGATGATGCATGGCAGGGCTGCAGAAGACTCAGGGTAGGTTGGCCAGCATGAAAGTCCTTATCTGGTATCTCCATTTCTTCTCTTTCCACCCCCCCTTTTCTCTTAGCTCTTCCATAGTAAAAATCAATAAAGTCCTTGCTCTCTGGCTCTTCACAGGGTTTCCTGACCTCTGCCTTCATGTCTTCCATGCTTCTTTCTACAGGAGGAGTCTCTCTGAGGCACAAACCTGACTGTGTACACTAGGTTCTCCTTTGAACCCAAACCTTCCATTGGCTCCATTGCTTTGCTTCTTTTTCTACTGAAAGTTTTACTGTCTGTGAATTGAATGTAAATTTAAAATATTTTATTTATGTTTATAGAATTGTTAGCTTTATTTCGTTTTCACTTTTATTTATTTATTTTAAAAATATTTTATTTATGATAGCAGGACGATTCGACTTCCGGAGGCGGAGCTACGAGCAGCAGATCGCTTTCTCTCCTCTCCTCTCCTCTCCTGGATCAACTAGGAATACCAAAGGAGACCACCCGGACCGAAACAAGACAGGACTAGAATGACCACAGAAACCCAGTAAATCACCCGTGAGTACAAACACGCGTGGCTGGTGACAGAGAGGAGAGAGGGGCCTAAGGAGAGATTAAGTGGCTGCTAACAGTTCAACAGTTTATCAGTGGAGACACCACCTCCAGTCTGCTCCACAACAAGGGGACAGCTGAAGGGAGGAAAGGACTCCCCAGAGACTCACCAAGTACAACTCTGAGTCTCCATTGCTACTACCCTCAGAATCTGGAGCAGCAACAGGGAGGGACATCAGGGCACAGAGATCTAACCGGGAAACTCAGGAGAAGACCTATACCTCGGTGGCATAGCTGAAGGGCTGTGAAAGTCTCTTTGCATAACCACTGGATTATCTCTGCCACACCCTGCTTTATCTCTTGGTCAGGAGTCATTGATTAAGCCAAGAAGCCTATTGATAGTTTAAAAGCCCTCAGGCTACCATAGACTACAGGGGGAAAAAAAAGGCTTTTACACCACTGAATTCCAACTCAGGGATTGAAAAAACTGTTAGCTTATATAAAATGGTTAAAACAACAAGAAAAAATAATGGAGACTCAAACCAGGACAAGAGTCCAGCTAAAAGTCCTCCAGAGGGCGAAGCACAAAACAACGAGTTCAACATCCAACCATTAGCTAAGGAAATAATAACAGGAGTGAGTAAAGAATTTGAAAAAATTGTAATCAGAACTGCAGGAACAACAAATGAGAATATGGAAGAAAATTCTAATAATCTCATGGTTATTAGAGAGCTGAAAGCTGAAATTGCTGAGCTAAGAAGGCAACTAGCTGAACAAGCTAAAACAGTATCAGAGCAGGGCAACAAAATAGATGAACTCCAGAAAGCAGTAGAGGGCAGAGAGAATAGAATCAATGAGGCTGAAGACAGAATTAGCAAGATTGAGGATGAATTAGAGACAACTAAAAAAGAAGTAAGAGATCTCAAAAAGAGATTAAGAGATGCTGAAAACAACAACAGAGTCCTATGGGATGACTTCAAAAGAAACAATATACGCATTATTGGCTTACCAGAGGAAGAAAGAGAAGGGGAGGAAGAAAGCGTTCTCCAGGCCATAATAGCTGAAAATTTCTCTAGTCTAGACAACACCAAAGACAAAAAGATTCAAGAAGCCCAGAGGGTCCCAAACAGAATTAACCCAGACCTAAAGACACCAAGACATGTCATACTTAGATTGGAAAGGAATAAGGATAAAGAAAGGATCCTCAAGGCTGCAAGAGAAAAACAAAGAGTCACCTACAAAGGAAAACCCATAAGATTAGCAGCAGACTTCTCCATACAAACACTACAGGCCAGAAGAGAATGGCAAGATATCTATCGAGTGCTCAATGAGAAAGGCTTTCAGCCAAGAATACTATATCCTGCTAGATTGTCATTCAGACTAGATGGAAGCATCAAAACCTTCTCAGACAAGCAACAGTTGAAGGAAGCAACCATCACCAAGCCTGCCTTGAAAGAAGTTCTGAAAGGTTTCCTATAAACAACCAGACCACCACAAATAGAACATATATCAAAACACTCTAAAACTCTACAAGAATGGCATTAAAATATCTTCAATCTTTGATATCAATAAATGTGAATGGCCTGAATTCACCTATTAAAAGACACAGAGTAGGAAGATGGATCAGAAAACACAACCCAACAGGAAACTCACCTAACTCAACAAGACAAACACAGACTTAAAGTGAAAGGATGGAAAACTATCATTCAAGCCAATGGCCCACAAAAAAGGGCAGGGACAGCTATTCTCATATCTGACATGATAGACTTTAAAATAGATAAGATTAAAAAAGATAGGAATGGACACTACTTAATGCTCAGAGGATCAGTCAATCAAGAGGACTTAACAATTATTAATATCTATGCACCCAATGAGAAGCCATCTAAATACATCAAACTTCTACTGAAAGAGCTACAGCAATATATTAACAGTAACACAATCATAGTAGGGGACTTCACACCCCACTCTCTCAACTTGACAGATCATCCAGGAAGAAAATCAGTAAAGACATAAGGGAGCTAAATGAAGAGATAGATAAACTAGAACTATTGGACATTTTCAGAGTCATTCATCCCAAGAAACTGGAATACACATTTTACTCAAATCCACATGGATCATTCTCAAGGATAGACCATATGTTAGGCCACAAAGACAACATCAGCCTATTCAAGAGCACTGAAATCATCCCAAGCATCTTCTCAGACCACAGTGGAATTAAACTAACACTTAACAATCAACAAAATATTAGTAACAGTACCAAAATGTGGAAGCTCAACAGTACACTTCTTAACAACTTCTGGGTCAAAGAGGAAATCAAAATGTTTCGAGAGTTCAATGAAAATGAAGACACAAGCTATCAAAATATTTGGGACACAGCTAAAGCAGTCCTAAGAGGGAAGTTCATAGCTATACAAGCACACATTAGGAAACAAGAAAAGGCACAAATAAACAGCCTGATTGCACATCTTAAAGACCTAGAAAAAGAACAACAAAGGAACCCTAAAGCAACCAGAAGGACAGAAATTACTAAAGTTAGGGCAGAAATAAATAACATTGAGAATAGGAAAACCATACAAAAGATCAATGAAAGTAAATGTTGGTTCTTCGAAAGAATAAACAAAATCGACAAACCTTTAGCCAGACTCACAAAACAAAAAAGGGAGAAGACCCAAATAAATCGGATAGTAAATGAAAGAGGAGATATCACAACAGACACTGCAGAAATTCAACATATCATGCGAGGCTTCTATGAACAACTATATGCCACCAAGCTAGAGAACCTGGAAGAAATGAATGATTTCCTAGATACCTACCAACTTCCAAAACTAAGTAAAGAGGAAGTGGATAACATGAACAGGCCCATCACAGCTAATGAAATTGAAACAGTTATCAAAAATCTTCCCAAAAATAAAAGTCCTGGACCAGATGGTTTTACAAATGAATTCTACAAAACTTTCAAAGAAGAACTAATACCTCTACTTTTAAAAGTCTTCCAGAAGATTGAAGACACTGGAATACTCCCTGCCAGCTTCTATGAAGCCAACATCACCCTGATACCAAAAGCAGACAGGGACACAACCAAAAAAGAAAACTACAGACCAATATCTCTGATGAACATAGATGCGAAAATATTGAACAAAATTCTAGCCAACCGGATACAGCAGTATATCAAAAAGATTATTCATCATGACCAAGTAGGGTTTATCCCAGGCATGCAAGGTTGGTTTAATATACGTAAATCAATCAATGTGATCCACCACATCAACAAAAGCAAGACCAAAAACCACATGGTCATATCAATAGATGCAGAGAAAGCTTTTGACAAAATACAACATCCCTTTATGATCAAAACACTACAAAAAATAGGAATAGATGGAAAATTCCTGAAGATAGTGGAGTCTATATATAGCAAACCTACAGCCAACATCATACTCAATGGTGAAAAACTGGAAGCATTTCCCCTCAGATCAGGTACTAGACAGGGCTGCCCACTATCACCATTACTATTCAACATAGTGTTGGAAGTTCTTGCCATAGCAATCAGGCAGGAGCAAGGAATTAAAGGAATACAGATTGGAAGAGAAGAAGTCAAACTCTCCTTATTTGCAGATGACATGATAGTATACATGGAAAAACCTAAGGAATCTAGCAAGAAGCTTTTGGAAATCATCAGGCAATACAGTAATGTATCAGGCTATAAAATTAACATTCAAAAGTCAGTGGCATTCCTCTATGCAAACACTAAGTTAGAAGAAATTGAAATCCAGAAATCAGTTCCTTTTTCTATAGCAACAAAAACAATAAAATATCTAGGAATAAACCTAACCAAAGAAGTGAAAGACTTGTATACTGAAAATTATGAGTCACTACTCAAAGAAATTGAAAAACACACAAAGAAGTGGAAAGATATTCCATGCTCATGGGTTGGAAGAATTAACATCATCAAAATGAATATATTACCCAGAGCCATCTACAAATTTAATGCTATCCCCATCAAGATCCCAAGCACATTTTTTAGGAGAATAGAACAAATGCTACAAATGTTTATCTGGAACCAGAAAAGACCTAGAATTGCCAAAACAATCTTGAGAAAAAAGAACAGAACCGGAGGCATCACACTGCCAGATCTCAAACTATATTATAGGGCCATTGTCATCAAAACTGCTTGGTACTGGAACATGAACAGACACACTGACCAGTGGAATAGAATTGAGAGCCCAGAAATGAGGCCCCACACCTATGGACATCTAATCTTTGACAAAGGGGCCCAGACTATTACATGGGGAAAGCAGAGTCTCTTCAACAAATGGTGTTGGAAACAATGGGTTGAAACATGCAGAAGAATGAAGCTGAATCACTGTATTTCACCAAATACAAAAGTAAATTCCAAGTGGATCAAGGACTTGGATGTTAGACCAGAAACTATCAGATACTTAGAGGAAAATATTGGAAGAACTTTTTTCCGCATAAATTTTAAAGACATTTTCAATGAAACGAATCCAATTACAAGGAAGACTAAGGCAAGTATAAACCTATGGGACTACATCAAATTAAAAAGCTTCTTCACAGCAAAAGAAACCACTACCCAAATCAAGAGACCCCTCACAGAATGGGAGAAGATCTTTACATGCCATACATCAGATAAGAGTTTAATAACCAACATATATAAAGAGCTTACCAGACTCAACAACAAGACAACAAATAACCCCATCCAAAAATGGGGGGAGGAATTGGACAGAATATTCACCACAGAAGAGATCCAAAAGGCCGAGAAACACATGAAAAAATGCTCCAAGTCTCTGATTGTCAGAGAAATGCAAATCAAGACAACAATGAGATATCACTTCACTCCTGTGAGAATGTCACACATCAGAAAAGGTAACAGCAGCAAATGCTGGAGAGGGTGTGGGGTCAAAGGAACCCTCCTGCACTGCTGGTGGGAATGTCAATTGGTCCAACCTCTGTGGAGAACAGTCTGGAGAACTCTCAGAAGGCTAGAAATGGACCTACCCTATGACCCTGCAATTCCCCTCCTGGGGATATATCCTAAGGAACCCAACACATCCATCCAAAAAGATCTGTGTACACATATGTTCTTGGCAGCACAATTTGTAATAGCCAAAACCTGGAAACAACCCAGGTGTCCAACAACAGATGAGTGGCTGAGCAAGTTGTGGTATATATACACAATGGAATACTACTCAGCTGTAAAAAATGGTGACTTCACCGTTTTAAGCCGATCTTGGATGGACCTTGAAAAAATCATGTTGAGTGAAATAAGTCAGAAATAGAAGGATGAATATGGGATGATCTCATTCTCAGGCCGAAGTTGAAAAACAAGATTAGAAAAGAAAACACAAGTCGAACCTGAAATGGAATTGGAGTATTACACCAAAGTAAAAGACTCTGGGGTGGGTGGGTGGGTGGGGAGAATACAGGTCCATGAAAAATGATGAATGAAATAGTGGGGGTTGTATTGCTAAATGGGAATCTGGGGAATGTTATGCATGTAAAAAAAAAAAAAGAAGTAGAAACGCAAAGCAGAAATTGACTGAGTTTGGAGTATGGCACCAAAGTAAGAAAGCAGAAGTATACTAGAGTTTGCAGTGAGTACCTCCCTAATACTTCCTCTCCACTTTTCCAAGCTTTGGGTCCATGATTGCTCAACAATTTGTTTGGCTTTGTATGTTAACTCTCTTTTCAGTCACCAGGTTCCAGGTGTCATCAGGATGCCGGCCAGACTTCCCTGGATTGAAGACCCCACCAATGTGTCCTGGAGCTCAGCTTCCCCAGAGACCCACCCTACTAGGCAAAGAGAGAGGCAGACTGGGAGTATGGACCGACCAGTCAACGCCCATGATCAGCGGGGAAGCAATTACAGAAGCCAGACCTTCTACCTTCTGCAACCCTCAATGACCCTGGGTCCATGCTCCCAGAGGGATAGAGAATGGGAAAGCTATCGGGGGAGGGGGTGGGATATGGAGATTGGGTGGCGGGAATTCTGTGGAGTTGTACCCCTCCTACCCTATGGTTTTGTTAATTAATCCTTTCTTTAATAAAAAAAATGTGTTAAAAATATTTTATTTATTTATTTATTTATTATTGGATTGTAGAGACAGGGTCAGAAAGAAATTGTGAGAGGAGGGGGAGATAGAGAGGGAAAGAGATACCACTTGAGGAAGAAAGCTTCACTAGTGGTGAAGCAGGGCCGCAGACATCCTCTGTCTCTCTATCTCCCCCTTTCTTCTCAATTTCACTATGCCTCTATTCAATTGAAAAGAGAGAGAGAGAGAGATGGAGACACATGCAGCCCTGCCTCACCACTTCTGAAGCTTTCTCCCTGCAGGTGGGGACCAGAGGCTTGAACCTGCGTCCCTACACATTTTAACATGTGTATTCAACCAGGTGTGCCACAACTCGACCCCACCCTGGAAATAATTCTTTCCAGCTCCACCCATTGATTTTCTTTCTTCTTTTTTTTTTTGCCTCCAGAGTTATCGCTGAGGCTCTGTGCCTGCACCACGAATCCACTGCTCCTGGAGGCCATTTTTCCTACTTTGTTGCCCTTGTTATTGTTGTTATCGTTGTTGTTGTTGGATAGGACAGAGAGAAATCGAGAGAGGAGGGGAAGACAGAGGGGGGAAAAAAAGACACCTGCAGACCTGCTTCACTATTTGTGAATCAACTCCCCTGCAGGTGGGGAACTGGGGCTCAAACCAGGATTCTTGCATAGGTCCTTGTGCTTCACACCATGTGCGATTAACCTGCTGTGCTACTGCCCACCTATTCTGACTCCTCAGCCTGGTAAGTATGCACCTCACTTCTGACTCCATACTGTGTCTATTCACCTCAGTAACCTTTCCGGCTCCCTAAAAGGTATTTGCTGCAGCCGTTCCTTTTAAAAAATCTTTTTAAAATTTAAATTTAATTTATTATTGGATAGAGACAGGGAGAAATTGAGAGGGGAAGGGGAGACAGAGAGGGAAAGTGACAGAGAGACACCTGCAGCTTACTTCACCACTTGTGAGGCTTTCTTCCTGCAGGTGGGGACCAGGGACTTGAACCTAGGTCTTTGTACACTGTAATGTGTGCACAACAACCTCCTGGCCCCTTGCTTCAGCCCTTCTAAACTTGTCATAACTTCCTGATGGCTTCCGGTGGTCCTGTACATCTTTTTTTCTCTACAATATTTATTTCATGGATTTCACAAGAGGGCTGGGTGGTGGTGCACCTGGTAGAGTGCACACAGTTTACAGTGCACAAGAACCAGGGATCAAGTGTACATGTAACAATGTGCAAGGACCCAGGTCCAAACTTCCAGTCCCCACCTGCAAAGGTGAAGCTTCATGAGTGATGAAGCAGTATGCTGCAGGTATCTCTCTTCCTTTCTATCTCCCCCTTCCCTCACAATTTCTCTGTCCTAGCAAATCTAACAAAAATAAATAAGTATATAAATGATTTCAAGGAGGCAGGTGTTGGCGCACCTGGTTAGGTGCACACATTACAGTGTGCAAGGACCCAGGTTCAAGCCCCTGGTTTACACCTGCAGGGAGAAAGCTTCACGAGTCTTGAAGCAGGGCTGCAGGGGTCTCTCTTTCTCTTTCCCCCTGAATCTTCCACTACCTATTCAATTTCTTTTTTTCTTCCATTTCTGTCTCTATCCAATAATAAATCAATAAATAAATATTTTTAAAAATATAATAATTACACAAGAGATAGTCTGATGCAGAGAGCAGAGAGACAGAAGCCAGAGCAGCCTGTTGCTGAGGACTTATTCTGATGTAGTCTCCGCCCCCAGGTTTTTCTATGCTCCGCTAAATTCTAGAGTGCCCCCTTTCAACCAATCCTGGCTCCGCCCCCAGGTTTTTCTATGCCCCGCTAAATCCTAGAGTGCCCCACGTTGGGCGCCATATGTTGTTTTCGATGAGTTAGGTTGTTTTCGCCGGGCTAGCTTCATGGGCGGGTAACAGACGACCAGGGACTCATAGTTGAGCTGTAGGCAGTATCTCTTTATTAATGCAGGACGCAGCACAATCTAAGATGAGCTAAGCTAAACTCAAGGTAAAGTACTCTAAAACTCACAATGTAGGATTAAGACTCCCCGGAGGACGTCCTAGTCCAAAAAGGTCCTTGAAATTCCATTTAGGGTGCTTCTGACTGTTCCTGCTGGATTGCTTCAGGCACCCATTTTTAAAAGTGTCTTCCCATTGAAGAAAGAATCCAATCAGGAGAGTAGAACTAACCACGTGTCTCCATACTTGGGAACTGCCAGGGTACTCGAGAATGCTCCTCAAACTAGAGTAGTCCTTCTCCACGGGAAACATTCGAGAAGAAGTCCAGAAAGTCCCAGGGGAAATCCCCATGCATATCCCAAGGTCTACGATCACGGTCATAAAGAACCAAATTGTGGCCCGGAGCAAAATGTAGTCCTTTTCCTCAGAAAACATGGGAGAGGGAATCCAGAAAGTCCAAGGAGAAATCTCCGTGAATCTCCCAAGCTCTATGATCCCGGTCATAAGAAACCAAAGTTCCCAGTCAGGGAACCAAAATGTGGCCCAGAGTAAAATGTTCCAGAGACAGACTAACTGTCTCATGACGAAACAGTAGAGGCTTTGGCAAACCTCTTCATAAGTAGAAAGGCAACCCATGGTGGACGGGTAGCCAAGTTTACTTATCTGGACGATGGGTGGGTAGGGTCCCACGTTGATGCCGGTCCATGTTTCAGGGCTTATTTCAGTAACCCATCGAAAACAACAGCAGCCCTCTGGCAATGCAATACCAGGTACAACTCAGGATTCCATGCTTTTAAGTCCAGAGATCATTTTTTAAAATATTTATTTATTCCCTTTTGTTGCCCTTTTCTTTGTTGTTGTAGTAGTTAATATTGTTTTTATTATTGATGTCGTCGTTGTTGGATAGGACAGAGAGAAATGGAGAGAGGAGCGGAAGACAGGGGGGAGAGAAAGACACCTGCAGACCTGCTTCACCGCCTGTGAAGCGACTCCCCTACAGGTGAGGAGCCGGGGGCTCAAACCAGAATCCTTATGCCGGTCCTTGCGCTTTGTGCCACCTGCGCTTAATCCGCTGCACTACCGCCCGACTCCCAGTCCAGAGCTTATTTATCACTGTGCCATTTCCTGGGTACATCGGTTGCCATCTCTGTGTGCCTTAACTCTGTATTCCCGTTCCTTCTTTCTTTCTTTCTTTCTTTTTTTTTTTTTTGTCAGAGCAACAGCTTAGCTCTGGCTGATGGTGGTGCTGGGAGACTGACCCTGGGACTCTGGAGCCTCAGGCATAAGAGTCTCTTTGCAGAAGCATTACTTATATTATATTTAATTTATATATTTATCGGATAGACACAGAGAGACATCTGCATGTGTGCTCTAATGGGTCCACCACTGCCTGGCCCCACTTCACTACCTCCCACTCATTTGCTAAATCTCAGTTTAAAGGTTATTTCACTAAGCCGGATTGGTGAGATAGCTCACTTGGATAGTGCACTGCTTTGCCATGTGAGCGACTCAGGTCCGAGCCTGCCCCCCCCCGAAGGAAGCTTGTGGTTTCTCTCTCTCTCTCTCTCTTAAATTATTTCTTTATTTACTCGATAGAGAAGGCCAGAAATCAAGAGGGGTGGGGGAGACAGAGAAGGAGAGAGACAATCGGCAGCACTGCTTCACCACTCACAAAGTCACAAGCATACCACCTGCAAGTGGGGAATGGGGGCTCGAACCTGGGTCCTTGTGCACTGTAACATGCGCACTCAACTTAGCCCCCTCTTTCCCTCTCTCCCTCTCTATCTCTTTGTCTCTGTGCCTCTATCTAAAAATTAAAAAAAAAAAAACACAGGTCACCAAGCTTTGCAAACTGCCCTCCGGCTGAATCAGGGGCCCGTTCTGACCATTTCTACAAATCTCTGTCTTCACCCTCTTGCAATATTACTATGTTCGACTTAAATGCTTACTGTCCCCCAGCACATAAGTACCTGAGAACAGGAACCAGGAGTTACTTCTTTCTTTTTTTTTAAAAAAAAAATTTATTTATTAGATAAAGACAGTTGGAAATCGAGAAGGAAGGGGGAGATAGAGAGGGAGAGAGACAGAGACACCTGCAGTCCTGCTTCACCACTCGCAAAGCTTTCCCCCTGCAGGTGGGGATTGGGGCCTCGAACCTAGGTCCTTGCACATTGTAACATGTGTGCTCAGCTAGGTGCACCACCACCCAGCTCTCCTTATTTCTTCACTGACAGCATCTATTGATAGTACAAGGCTTAACAAAGCTCAGCACTTGATAAAACATATCTGAGTATCAGCGAATGTCTCCTTGCGTAACTAAGAAGCTGTATTTGGTTTTGTTTGTTCCAGTGATAGGGACTGAACCCAGGCTTTAGTCAATGAGCTATAGCACTGTAAATTCCCGTAAGGATACAGACTCACTTCTAGGCTAATCTGAAAGGGACTTTCCTAAGTACAGGGTACACAGTAAGAGCTTAGATAATGGTTATTCAAAAAGACTAGAATAAATGAGGCTCTGAAGTCCCAGGTTCTATTCCCCACACCAGCTGATAAGTGCTCTGGTTTAAAAAAAAAAAAAAAACAGACTTTCCTGGACAGACGACCCCACTGATATGTCCTGAAACTCCGATTCCCCTGAACCCTGCCCCACTAGGGAAAGAGAGAGACAGGATGGGAGTATGGATCAACCTGTTCAGCAGGGAAGCAATTACAGAAGCCAGACCTTCCACCTTCTGCATCCCACAATGACCTTGGGTCCATACTCCCAGAAGGTTAAAGAATAGGAAAGCTATCAGGGGAGGGGATGGGATACAGAGGTCTGGTGGTCGGAACTGTGTGGAGTTGTACCCCTCTTGTCCTATGGTTTTGTCACTGTTTCCTTTTTATAAATTAAAAAAAAATCGAAGTCTGGGAAGTGGTTTTGTGGAAAGAGCATAAACCTTACATAAACCTCCCCAGCACCACATGAGAAAACCATGGATATCACCAATCCATGAATGGTGGAATAGAGTTGTTCTGCCTTCCTGCCAGTCCCTGTTCAGGGCGCCATTTGCCGGGCTAGCTTCACGGGCAGGAGACAGACGACCAGGGACTCATGGTTAAGCTGGGAACGCAGTTCAGTATTTATTGACGAGCAGGGATGCAGTTCAACAATCTAATCTCTTCTAATCCCTCTTCATTAGCAAGCCCTGGCTTTTATATCTCCTGAGGCGGAAGTGTCAGGAAGAGAAAGTATGTAGGATAGGGGGTGGGGAGAAGGAAAATAGCTCACGAACCAGTGGGGATTAAACCAATGAAAACAATAATTATGTAACTAGGCTACAGCGGCAAGCAATGCAACAGAAGGAGTCTTAGAAGCAGAATTTAGAAGCATACCAACACCTTCCCTTCTCTTACTCCCCTCAAATAACAAGAACGAATAAACAAGTGCAGCCTGGGAAATGGTACAGTGGCTAAAACACTGATTCTCAAACATGAGATCCCCACGTTGGATCTCCAGTGTTGTAAATGTTGTCCAATTAAAATTACTTATCGGGGCCAGGTGGTGGTGCACCTGGTTGAGCACATATGTTACAATATGCAAGGACCCAGGTTCGAGCCCCCAGTCTCCACCTGCAGGGGGAAAGTTTCACAAGTGGTGAAGCAGTGCCGCAGGTGTCTCTCTGTCTCTCACCTTCTCTATTCCATCCTTCCCTCTCAATTTCTGACTGTCTCTATCCAATAAATAAATAAAGATAATAAAAAAATTTAAATGACTTATCAAGGCAAATAATAAGGAGTTGAAGCAAGGCATCTATTCTTTTGCAAAAGGGCGTGCCACCAACAGTGGCTGTCAGGCAGCAGCGTGCCCCCCTCAGCCTTCCCCCATCTTTTATACCTGAACTGTCTCCTCCGCCCCTGGGCTGGGCTTCAGAGCTCACAATCTCCCCGCTGCCTAAATAAGGAGAGGAGGAAGAGAGTCTGAGGGTCTCTGCTGGAGGATTAGCAAGCACTGCAAGGAGCTGACCTAAAGAACACAAAACTACTGGCCACAGGTGGTCAGAGAATTTTTGTACTAAACAGTTGTTCTATTCATGTTCTTTTGAGGAGAAGACCTAGCCATCTCTCACACCAGCATCACATGTGCTAGACTGATGCTCTGGTTCTCTCTCTTTCCTTCTCACCTTTCTCATTAGTAAATAAATAAAATCTGGGGTCAAGTGGTGGTGCACCTGGTTGAGCGCACATGTACAGTGCACAAGGATGCAGGTTCGAGACCCCGGTCCCTACCTGCAGGGAAGAAGTTTCACGAGTGGTGGAACAGTCCTGCAGGTGTCTCTCTATCTCTCTCCCTATCACTCCCTTCCTTCTCAATTTCTGTCTGTCTCTATCCAATAAATAAATACAGATAATAAAAATTTAAAAATAAATAAAATCTAGCTTGAATAAAACACAATTAAAAAATGATAATAGGGAGTCGGGCAATAGCGCAGCGGGTTAAGCGCACATGGCACAAAGCACAAGGACTGGTGTAAAGGTCTCAGTTTGAGCCCCCGGCTCCCCATCTGCAGGGGAGTCGCTTCATCAGCGGTGAAGCAGCTCTGCAGGTGTCTATCTTTCTCTCCTCCTCTCTGTCTTCCCCTCCTCTCTCCATTTCTCTCTGTTCTATTCAACAACAACGAAATCAGTAATAACTACAATAAAACAACAAGGGCAACAAAAGGGAATAAATAAATATTTTTAAAAAATAATAATAAATAAAATCTTACGGGGGCAGGTCGTAGCACACATATCACCATGTGCAAGGAACTGGGTTGGAGCCCTTGCCCCTCTGCAAGGAAGACACTTCACAAGTGGTGAAGCAGGTCTGCAGATGTCTCTCTCTCTCTCTCTCTCCCTCTCTCTCCCCCTCTTCTCTCAATTTCTCTCTGTTCTATCAAATAAAATAGAGAGAAGGGGGGTTGGAAAGGAAAAATGGCCACTGGGAGCTGTGGATTTTAAAAATATTTTTAAATTTATTTTTATTAATGAGAAAGATAGGAGGAGAGAGAGAGAAAGAACCAGACATCACTCTGATACAGGTGCCGCCTGGAATTGAATTTAGGACCTCCTGCTTGAGAGTCCAGTGCTTTATCTACTATACCACCTCCTGGACCACTGGAGCTGTGGATTTATACTGCTGGCACTAACCAAGCTCCAGCGATAACCCTGGTGGCAAAAATACATACATACATATTTAAAATCTCTATTTATTTATTAGAGAAATAGGAAGAGAGAAAGAAAGAGCCAGATATCATTCTGGTACATGGATTGCCAGGGATTGAACTCAAGACTGCATGCTTCAGAGTCCAACACTTTATCCACTGCGCCACCTACTGGATCATGAATAAAATCTTTTTTTAAGGGGGAGAAAGAGGATGCAACTGCTATATAAAAATTGAAAATACTGGTTTGCCCAGCAGGTAGTAAGCATTTAGAATTTGCTACCAAGAGACAACATGAAATTATAAATACCTTAAAAAAGTTAAGTACCAGGAAATAGTTCTTCTTCTAGCGTTTGCCAAGGAAATAGTTCATCTGCTAGAGCAAACACTTCGCCTGCATGAAGACGTGGGTTTTCCACTCCTCAGCCATCACATGGGAGGATCTGTGTAGACAAGGCTTCAAGAATGGTTGGTGGGGGTCGGGAGATAGCGCAGCGGGTTAAGTACACATGGCGCGAAGTGCAAGGACCGGCTGAGGGATCCCGGGTCGAGCCCCCGGCTCCCCACCTGTAGGGGGGTCATTTCACAGGTTGTGAAGCAGGTTTGCAGGTGTCTTTCTCTCTCCCTCTATGTCTTCCCCATCTCTCTCCATTTCTCTCTGTCCTATCCAACAACAATGACAGCAACAATAGCACAACAACAAGGATGATAAATAACAAGGGTAACCAAGGAGAAAAAATAGCCTCCAGGAGCAGTGGATTCATAGTGCAGGCACCAAGCCCCAGCAATAACCCTGGAGGCAAAAAAAAAAAAGTGGTTGGTAGACTAGTATTACAAAATCTCCACTTTTATCTCTGTCTTATTCTCCATCTGTATCTCTCCCTCTCTGTCTTTCATCCTCTAGGTAAAAAAAGATTATGTATTATATAATATATTACATATATTATCTTACAGGCAAACATAATATAATAATATAATATAATATAATATAATATAATATAATATAATATAATCGTTTAGGGGGCTGGGCAGTGGCACACTCAGTTAAACTTACACATTATCATGTTCAAGGACTGAAGTTCAAGACCCCGCTCCCCACCTACAGGAGAGATACTTCATAAGTGGTGAAACAGGGCTGCAGGTGTCTCTCTCTCTCCTCTATCTCCCCTCCACTCTCAATTTCTCTCTGTCTTATCTAATAAAAATAGAATGAAAGAAAAGGAAAAGCAGCTGCCAGGAGTGATGGACTCATAGTGCAGGACCTGAGCCCCAGTAACAAATAACCCTGGTGGCAATAAATAAATAAATAAATAAATAAATAAAATAAAATAAATAAAATATTTTAAATAGTATAATCACCAGGAATATATTTGTAAAGAAGACAGATTTATTTATTTATTCCCTTTTGTTGCCCTTGTTGTTTTATTGTTGTAGTTATTATTGTTGTTGTCGTTGTTGGATAGGACAGAGAGAAATGGAGAGAGGAGGGGAAGACAGAGAGGAGGAGAGATAGACACCCGCAGACCTGCTTCACCGCTTGTGAAGCAACTTCCCTGCAGGTGGGGAGCTGGGGACTCGAACTGGGATCCTTATGGGGGTACTTGAGCTTCGCTCCACGTGCGCTTAACCCACTGAGCTACCTCCCGACTCCCAGAAGACAGATTTTTAAACTGAAGATTATGCTTAATGAAGCAAGAGGTGAAGAACAATCACAGAATGGCTTCCCTCATGCGCGGAATATAGAGAATTGAGTATACAAATATGAAAAAAAAGTCAACCTATTTCTAAGACTGTGGGAGAACTATAGTGGTTATCTATGGGGGTGGGGATGGGGACACAGACCTTTGGTGATGACAGTGGCTATGACAAATAAATAAAATTAAAATAAAATAAAGCTAAAAGGGAAAAGTGAGGCTGGATGGTGACACCTTCCGTCGATCAAGTATGCTACAGCACTCGAGGACCTGGATTCAAGCCCATGGTCCCTACTAGCCTCCTTACCTCTCAATTTCTTGTTGTCTCTCTCTAAAACAAATTCTTCAAAAAGTTCATTGAAGCAATAATTCTATATTTAAAAGGCTGGGTGATGGTGTACCCAGTTGGAAGCACACATTGCCATGCATAAGAACCAGGGTTTACGCCCCGGCTCCCCACCTGAATGGGGGAAGCTTCACAAGTGGTGAAGCAGGTCTGCAAGTGTTTCCTATCTTTATCCCTCTCTGTTTCCTCCTCCATTCAATTTCCCTGTCCTGTCAAATAAAAAATAATTTTATATAAAAAGTATTTATTCTGGGGTCTGAACAGTAGCACAGAGGGTTAAGTGCACATAGCACAAAGCTCAAGGACCGGTGTAAGGATGCCTGTTTGAGCCCCTGTCTCCCCAGCTACCAGGGGGTCGATTCATAGGTGGTGAAGCAGGTCTGCAGGTGTCTATCTTTCTCTCCCCCCCTCTGTCTTTCCCTCCTCTCTTGATTTCTCTCTGTCCTATCCGGCAACAACCACAGCAATAACAACAATAAAAATGACAACAACAACAAGGGCAACAAAATGGAAAAATGAAAATAAGTAAATAAATAAACTATGCACAAAAAGAGGGAAAATGGCCTCCAGGAGCAGTGGATTCATGGTGCAGGCACCAAGCCCCAGCGGTAACCCTGGAAGCAATTAATTAATTAATTACAATATTTAGTCCCAGGTTCAATTCCCTGCACCACCAAAAACCAGAGCTTATTTTACCAGAACACTGCTCAGCTCTGGTTTATGGTGGTATTGGGGATTGAACCTGGGACCTTTGGTGCCTCAGGCATGAAAGGTTCTTTACAGAAGTCGTGCAATAGCACAGCGGTTTAAGCACACGTGGTGTAAAGCACAAGGACTGGTGGTAAGGATACAGGTTCGAGCCCTGGCTCCCCACCTGCAGGGGGGTTGCTTCATAGGTGGTGAAGCAGGTCTGCAGGTGTCTATCTTTCTCTCCCCCGTCTTTCCCTCCTATTTCCATTTCTCTCTGTCCTATCCAACAACCACAACATCAATAACTACAACAACAATGAAAAACAAGGGCAAGAAAAGGGAAAATAAATAAATATAAAAAGTTAACCCAATTACCAAATAATGAGATGATAACAATAACTGTCCATTGTCTTCTTGAACCTTAAGACAGCAGGAAACTCACATTTCCACTCTAGAGCCATATTTCCCTCAGTTCTAGAACCTTAGGGTGGGTCCCACTTTCCTGCATGCTTCTCTCAATTCATATCAAATAATATTGCATCTGCCGATTGCAACCTAATCAATGCAATGAGTGCCACCCCAGCATGCTTCACTTCAGACTGTGACCAGAGACTTCAGGAGTGGAATGACAACCCTTCAGCTTCATCACTCTGGTGAGACCTTTCCTTTCATAGTATTCGCTAATTCCATTCCAGGTGGTCCACTCCCCAATAAAGTCCCCAAACCTAGATATAGACCAGATCCCCTGAGATAGAGCATATGTTCACACGCGTCCATAAACCAGGGAAAAATATATACCTGAAAGCAGAAGTACACAAGAGTCTGCAACACTTCATCTGCACTATTCCAGCCTTTAGGTCCATGATTGTTCAACAATTTGTTTGGCTTTGTATGTTAACTCTCTCTTCAGCCACCAGGTCCTGGATGCCAGCATGATGCCAACCAGACTTCCCTGGACTGAAGACCCCACCAATGTGTCCTGGAGCTCCACTTCCCCAGAGACCCACCATACTAGGGAAAGAGAGAAGCAGACAGGGAGTATGGACCGACCAGTCAATGCCCATGTTCAGCGGGGAAGCAATTACAGAAGCCAGACCTTCCACCTTCTGTGATCCACGATGACCCTGGGTCCATGCTCCCAGAGGGATAGAGAATGGGAAAGCTATCAGGGGAGGGGATAGGATATGGAGATCGGGTGGTGGGAATTGTGTGTACCCCTCCTATCCTATGGTTTTGTTAATGTCTCCTTTCTTAAATAAATAAAAAAAAATTTAAAAAGGTTCTTTGCATAACCATTGTTCTGTCTCCCAGACTTAAAATCCCTCCCCCCCCTTAAAAAAAAAGGATGAAGCATTCTAGATGGAGGGAGAATTTTCACGGGAAATAGAGACTCAGATGGGTGGCAAGTGCAGTTACTCACCTACTCACCTAGTTGGGTGGCATGAACTAAAAAGTTAATTAACTGCAAGGCAGTTAGTTCTGAGATAGCTCTGTGCTTTCTTTAATCAACAGGTTATTTCAGGGGAAGGAATGAACCCTCACAAAGAACTCCTCTGTAGGAAAGATGTTAGGAACCTCTATTTACACTTTTAACAACTCCCACCCCATTTTCTCTCTGGGAAAGATTGCTTTGGGGAGCTAGGGGCATTTCTGGTGTCATGCAGGAATTTAATGCTCTTTCTCAGGAGGGTTGCCTTTTGTTCTAATCGCTCATGAAAGCAGCACAGCCACTTAGTTGTACATTGCACAGCCAGAATTAACTCTAACCTAGAGAAGCATGTATGAGTGGACCCAAGGTACTTATCTGAATGCTGTACCCTTTGGTAAGTGTGACTATAAGCAAATACTCTGGCTTCCCTTCAGGTTGATATCTACAGTTAAGTCATTTAAGATCCTACTCCATGGGACTAGGGAGACAGAGAACCAGGGCTCTGATTTTTACCCTTCCCTTCCCTTCCCTTCCCTTCCCTTCCCTTCCCTTCCCTTCCCTTCCCTTCCCTTCCCTTCCCTTCCCTCCCCTCCCCTCCCCTCCCACTCCCCTCCCCCTCCCTCCCCCTCCCTCCCCCTCCCCTCCCCTCCCCTCCCCTCCCCTCCCCTTCCCTTCCCTTCCCTTCCCTTCCTTCCCCCTACTCTGTGGGACTAGAAAGATAGAGAACCAGAGCTCTGATCCCTCTCCTCTCCTCTCCTCTCCTCTCCTCTCCTCTCCTCTCCTCTCCTCTCCTCTCCTCTCCTCTCCTCTCCTCTCCTCTCCTCTCCTCTCCTCTCCTCTCCTCTCCTCTCCTCTCCTCCCCTCCCCTCTTCTTTCCTCTCTTCCCCTCCCCTCCTCTCCTCTCCCTTCCCCTTCCCTTTTTTTCCTTCCTTCCTTCCTTCCTTCCTTCCTTCCTTCCTTCCTTCCTTCCTTCCTTCTTTAATATTTTATTTATTGATTGATGAGACGGCTAGGAGGGGAGAGAGAAAGAATCAGACATCACTCTGGTACATGTGCTACCAGGGATTGAACTTGGGACCTCACGTCTGAGAGTTCAACACTATCCACTGTACCATCTCTTTCTTTCCTTCTTTCTCTCTTCTCCCCCTCTTTCTTTCTTTGTTCTTTCCTTTAATTTACTTTATTTTTTTTACCAGAGCAGTCTCTGGTTTATAGTGGTGTGGGGGATTGAATCTGAGAGAAGAGAATCTGACAGATTATGCTATGTCCTTCACCCTGCTCTGATCTTTGTCTATCTCTCCTCCTCATGGAAATACAGCAGTCTTGCTCTTCATGCCTGAGGTTCTGAGGTGCCAGATTCAATCCCCAGCACCACCATATGCCAGAGCAAAACAGTGCTCTGGTCTCTCACTCTGTTTCTTTCTCTGTATCTCTCTCATGAAAGTAAATAAATAGGGGGTCGGGCTGTAGCGCAGAGGGTTAAGAGCACATGGTGCGAAACTCGAGGACTGGTTTAAGGATCCCAGTTCGAGCCCCTGGCTCCTCACCTGCAGGGGAGGTCGATTCACAAGTGGTGAAGCAGGTCTGCAGGTGTCTCTCTTTCTCTCCCCCTCTCTGTCTTCCCCTCCTCTCTCCATTTCTCTCTGTCTTATCTGGCAACAACATTAATAACAACAATGATAATAACCACAACAGTGATAAAAACAAGGGCAACAAAAAAGAAAAATAAATAAACAAAATATTAAAAAAATAAATGCATACCTACATAAATAAATATCAGGAGACAGCATAATGGTTATGCACAAGGATTCAACGCCTGAGGTTCCTAGGCCTCAGGTTCAGTTCTCAGTACCAATATATGCCAGAGCTGAGCAGTACTCTAGTCTTTTTTTTTATGGTGGTGTGGGGAATTGAACCTGGGATTTTGTAGTCTTTTTTGTAGTCTTTTTTTTTGTGGTGGTGTGGGGAATTGAACCTGGGATTTTGTAGTCTCAGGAATCAGAGTCTCTTTGCCTAACCATTATGCTATGTATCTCTGCCAATGGAGAGACTTTTAAAATAATTAATTAATTAATTAATTTTTGGAGAGGCTTTTTTTTTTCCCTCCAGGGTCATCGCTGGGGATCAGTGCCTGCAGTATGAATCCACTGTTCCTGGAGGCCATTTTTTCCCATTTTGTTGCCTTTGTTGTTGGATAGGACACAGAGAAATAGAGATAGGAGGGGAAGACAGAGAGGGGAAGAGAAAGACACCTACAAACCTGCTTCACCACTTGCGAAGCTGCTCTCCCCCTCCCCCCCCTGCAGGTTTGGAGTCAGGGGCTCAAACTGGGATTTTTGCACTCTGCTCCATGTGTGCTTAACCTGGTGCGCTACTGCCTGGCCGCCTGGAGAGGCATTTTAAGAAGGTAAAATAGGGGGCCCGGCAGTAGCAGAGTGGTTAAGCGCACATGGCGCAAAGTGAAAGGAGAATCTGGGTTGGAGCCCCCGGCTCCCCACCTGCAGGGGGGTCGCTTCACAGGCAGTGAAGCAGGTCTGCAGGTGTCTGTCTATCTTTCTCTCCCCCCTGTGTCTTCCCCTCCTCTCTGTCCTATCCAATAACAACAGCAATGACAATAACAATAATAACAACGATAAACAACAAGGGCAACAAAAGGAAAAAAATGGCCTCCAGAAGCAGTGTATTTATTCATGGTGCGGGCACCAAGCCTCAGCAATAACTCTGGAGGCAAAAAAAAAAGAAGTGTCAGGACACAAGTCACTTCTCTGAAGACTGGGATTATTGGTGGTTTATACAAATACCAGGTTCCTAACTAGCTCTCTCTTGCCTATAAACTTATATTTAAAAAAAAGAAAGTTGGAGGTTGGGCGGTAGTGCAGCAGGTTAAGCACACATGGCACAAAGTGCAAGGACCGGCATAAGGATCGCGGTTGAGCCCTGGTTCCCCACCTGCAGGGGAGTCGCTTCACAGGTGGTGAAGCAGGTCTGCAGGTGTCTTTCTCTCTTCCTCTCTGTCTTCCCCTCTTCTCTCCATTTCTCTCTGTCCTATCTAACAAAGACGACATCAACAACAACAACAATAAAACAAGAGCAACAAAAGGGGAAAACAAATAATAAAAAAGAAAGTAAAGAAACAAAGCAAAGAAAGTCAAACAAAAGTACTCCATTAGATTCCGAGTGCTGAACAGAGATTGCTAGAGCAAGGGAGAGAGGGAAGTTTCTGTATGGGGAGGGGCCCCAGTTGACTATAGAGAAGTGATATTGGCACTTAGGTGGTGTGTTTGGTGTGCTAGCTCCTATTATAAAAGTGTGACATTGTACCCCAAAACATAGACCTCAGAGGTGGTACAGTGACTAAGGTGTTAGATTTTTAAGCCTGAGGTCTCAGGTATGATCCCAGGCGTTTCATGTGCCAGAGTGATGCTTTGATTCTCGCCTCATAAATAAACGTATTTATTTATTTCTCATAAATAAATACATATGTAAGTAAATTAAACACATACAGCCGAGCAAACTAACATTACTTCAAAAAAATACATAAAGGAATTGGAGTGGTGGAGGGTTAGGCCTCTTGAGGCAAAAACTGTACCCCAAAACATTTACAGGCTTGTTTTGTTAACCAAGGTTAATTAAAAAAAAGTTTATAAAAATAAAGGTACTGGACTAGGGAGACAGCATAATAGTTATACAAAAAACAAATAAACGAAAACAAAAAGATATTCATATCTGAGGCTCTGAGGTGCAAGATTAAATTCCCAGCACCACCATAAAAGCCAGAGCTGAGTAGGGTTCTAGCCTCCCTCTTTCTCAGTAAAATAAAATAAATTATTAAAGAAATAAAAATAAAAATACTGTCTAAAACTAAACAAGTAAATAAATAACGGTATTAAAGCCCAGTTCCTTTAAAAGAAATAGCTCCTAGTGATTTTCTGCTACAGATAAGTTAATATTTGCAGAGGTGGCCCAGTGGCTAAAGCTTTGCACTTAAAAGCATGTTCCCTGAGTTTGATCCCTAGCATTCCATGTGCTGGAGTGAGGTTCTGGTTCTATCTCTTTCTTGCTCTTGCACTCTGCTAATAAATAAATCTTTATTTTATTTTTTTACCACATGCCTCAGGCATGAAAGTCTTTTGCATAACGTGGATGCTGTTTCACCAGCCTATAAATGAATCTTTAAAAAAAAATATTTGAAGAGGTAATTTAATAGAGGACTTAAGGTTATCATTTTTTTTTCTTATTTTTTAAAGGCTGGTTTCAAGTTGACCATTACCAAAGCTAAAACGAAGTTTGAAGATTATTTTGGGTCAGGTAGGGCGGAGAAGGAAGCCAAACTTTCCCTTTCCTGTCGAGTAGAGAGTAGAGAATGATAATTTCCTGGCTCTTTCTGATTGTGAGGTCTATAAATAGGATGGCATTTGTAAGGAACATACTATATTGCACTTGAGAGTGATCAAACAGTTTGTCAAATC
This sequence comes from Erinaceus europaeus, assembly GCF_950295315.1. NCBI lineage: Eukaryota > Metazoa > Chordata > Mammalia > Eulipotyphla > Erinaceidae > Erinaceus > Erinaceus europaeus. Next base: position 22,410,088 of record NC_080185.1, read on the forward strand.
TTGGCTTAGAAATGAAGAGATTGGAAGGGGTTCATAGAAAAATAATGATCACAGGAGCCAGGCAATGGTGCACCTGGTTAAACATACACACTACAGTGTGTGAGGAGGACCCAGGTTCAAGCCTGTGGTCCCCGCCTGCATGGGGAAAGCTTCACAAGTGGTGAAGTAGGGCTGCAGGTATCTCTCTTTCCTCTCAATCTCCACGTCCCCTCTCAATATCTCATTGTCTCTATCCAATAATAAATAAATAAAACTATCAAAAAAAAGGGAAAAAGCATGATCACAATGAAAAGTTTGGAAAGGGGGCGGGGCGGTGGCACAGCGGGTTAAGCGCACATGGCACAAAGCTCAAGGACCCGCATAAAGATCCGGGTTCAACCGCAGCTCCCCACCTGCAGGTGGTCGCTTCACAAGCGGCGAAGCACGTCTGCAGGTGTCTATCTTTCTCTCCCCGTCTCTGTCTTTACCTCCTCTCTTGCTTTCTCTCTGCCCTATCAAACAACAACGACAGCAGTAACAACAATAGTAGCGATAAACAACAAAGGCAACAATAACAACAATAAATAGCCTCCAGGAACAGTGACTTCTTTTCTCTTATTTTATTTATTTTTTCCCTTTTGTTGCCCTTGTTGTTTTATTGTTGTTGTTGGATAGGACAGAGAGAAATGGAGAGAGGAGGGGAAGACAGAGAGGAGGAGAGAAAGACAGACACCTGCAGACCTGCTTCACCGCCTGTGAAGCGATCCCCCTGCAGGTGGGGAGCCGGGGTTCGAACCGGGATCCTTATGCCAGTCTTTGTGCTTTGCGCCACCTGCGCTTAGCCCACTGTACTACAGCCCGACTCCCAGGAACAGTGACTTCTTAGTGCAGGCACCAAGTCCCAGCAATAACCCTGGAGGCAAAAAAAAAAAAAAAAAAAAAAAAAAAAAAAGGCTTGTAAAATGGGATTCAACACAAAAACTAAAGTGGAGGAACTCTAATGACTTTTGGATGTCTTCTTTATTTTTTCCTTTCTTTTTGTTAATTTTTGCATTCTTTTTATTTTATTTATTTAGTTAGAGACATACAGAGGGAAAGAGAGACCAGAGTATTGCTCAGTTTTCACTTATGGTGGTGCTGGGGATTGAAAGTGGAACCTCCAAGCTTTAGTTATGCAAGTCTTTTGCATAACCATTATATTGTCTTCCCAGCAGGATGTCTTTTTTAAATTTTGTAGGTGTCTATATGTAGCTGAGGTCTCACACATGCACAATTTAACTGCCCTGGTCATGTTTTTATTGATACAGAGAGCAAAAGAGAGACCCACATCCCCCAGTACTGTGGTGTTCTCATGTGGTATCGGGGCTCAAATCTGGACAAGGAACACATGACAGGAAACAAACCCTACCTGATTACAATCTCCTGACTCTTGGTCTTTCAGCTTTGAGGAGGCCAATGTATATCCAAAAATATTTTTAAAACATATTTATTTATTTATTATTGGATAGAGACAGAGATAAATTGAGAGGGGTGGAGGAGATAGCAAAGAAAAGAGACAGAGAGACACCTGCTGAACTAGAGGCCCATTGTGACTACTTCTACAAATCAGTATCTTCACCCTCTTAAAGTATTACCATGTTTGGCTTAAATGTTTACTATAGCCCAGCTCATAAGTACCCTAAGAACAGGAATCAGGAACTACTTATTTTTCTTGAATATATATACTTTATTAATTTTTTTTTTACCAGAGCACTGACCAGCTGTGGCTTATGGTGTTGCGGGGGGTTGAACCTGTGACTTCAGAGCCTCAGGTATGACAATTTGTTTGCATAGCCATTATGCTATCTACTCTGCTGTTCTTTTTTGTTTGTTTTCTTTTTCTTTTCTTCTTTCTGTCGTTCTTTTAAATATTTTAATTATTTACTAGATAAATATAATCAGAACTCTAGAGGGAAGGGGGAGATAGCAAAAGAGACAGAGAGATACCTGCAGCCCTGCTTTACCACTGCAGGTGGGGACCAGTATCCAAAAATGTTTTTTTGTTTTGTTATGTTTTTACCAGAGCACTGCTCAGCTTTGCTCCAATTATGGCAGTGTGGGGGATTGAACCTGGGACTTGAGAGCCTTAGGCATGAAAGTCTCTTTGCATAACCATTATGCTATATCCCCACCTTCCAAAAATGTTTATCATCAACTAAAGGCTTACCAAAATTAGAGTGCACACAAGTCAACAGGGATTTTTGAATCCAGTTAAAAGATGTAGAGCGGCTTTCAAGCAAGGCTCCATATCTGTCCTCTTCTTTCCTGTAAGTTATTCATTCATCCAAAAAACATTTTATTGAATGCCTACCTAAGCAATGCTCTAGGAATAGAGAGAAATTTTTGTTTCTGGAAATTTACATTGAAGTCGGGGGAAGAGAGGCAGTAACAATAGCAACACACAACAAAACTAAGCTATTGGTTGAGGACAGATGTGTTGTATTAGAAGATCAAGTTGAGGGGGTCAGGATGGGAAAGGTCCCCAAATTAAAAGTGGTGGTCAAAATGGGCAACACGGTGCAAATGAGGGTGAGCAAACTGATACAATGAAAGGTAGGGTTCCCAACGGGGTTGAGGGGGGTAAGAGTAATGATGCTAATGATGCTACATACTATGTAAGACACCTACCTTATGCTACACTGGAGGAGTTGATGTAGGGGTGGTGGTGGTGGGCGAACTTCATTTGGCCATAGGAAGCTTGAAGTGTTACACGTTAGAAATAAAAGACCAGAAGGTGGTCAGAGATGTAGATCTGGGGCTAAAGAAATACTCCAGAGGGCAGGGATAGATAGCATAATGGTTTTGCAAACAGATTCTCATGCCTGAAGCTCCAAAGTCCCAGGTTCAGTCTCCTGCACCACCATAAGCCAGAGCTGAGCCAGTGCTCTGGTTAAAAAAAAGGAAAAAAAAAAAACCTAAATAAATCTTAAAAAAAAAAAAATTCCAGAGATGTCATTCAGAACACTCACATCTAGGATAGGTGAAGAGGCCAAAGCTGAGTGACAGGAAATTGCAGGGATAATCTACTGATATCTACATTCTTAGGGATGAAAACAGGAAAGCTGGCATAGGGTGGTGGAGCACCTAGTTGGGCGCGCATGTTACAATGAGCAAGGACACGGGTTTGGCCCCCTGCAAGGGGAAAGCTTTGTGAGTGGCAAAACAGAGCTGTGTCTCTCTCCCTATCTCCTCCGACCCTCTTGATTTTTGGCTGTCTCTATCCAATAAGTAAAGACAATAAAAATTAAAAAAACAAAACAAAAGAAAGCCCTCTCATTTAGATCCCTTTGGGCAGTAATCTTTCTAAAAGACTCTCTCTCTTTTATATTTATTTAACCTTCTTTTGCCCTTTTTTGTAATTTCTTTATTGGGGGATTAATGCTTTACATTTGACAGTAAATACAATAGTTTGTACATGCATAACATTTCTCAGTTTTTCACAAAACAATACAATCCTCACTAGGTCCTCTGTCATCCTTTTTGGACCTGTACTCTCCCCACCCCCCCACTTGAATCTTTTACTTTGGTGCAATACACCACCTTTTTTTATTGTTGTAGTTATTATTGTTGTTGTTATTGCTGTTGTCTTTGTTGGATAGGACAGAGAGAGAAATGGAGAGGAGGGGAAGACAATGACACCTGCAGACCTGTTTCACCACCGGTGAAGCCAGCCCCCTGCAGATGGGGATCCCAGGGCTCGAACCCAGATCCTTACACCAGTCCTTACGCTTCGCGCCACGTGCGCTTAAACCGCCCGACCCCCCCCCTTTTTAAAGGCAAGAACAAGTGAAACTAACACTAACTCCGTGCCACGTGTCTGGGGCTCCAAATCCCAGGTTCTTCTCCACACCCCACCACCGCCTCCTTCTCCCATCGTCGCTGTTTTTCTACACTGTCGTTCTCAGAGGGTCGAAGGACAGAAAAGACCCCAGGAAATAACGGACGTAGTCCGAAGACAGCACAACACAAACGAAAACTACTGTGCCCGGAGAGAAACCCCCAACGCGACCATCCTTTAACTGCCCCAGCTCGGCCCTACCATGCCCCACCCCGCCCTCTCAATTGGCTCCGCCCCTCGCCCCAAGACTCGCCTTCATTGGCTAGTGCCCTTTCTCTTCGCCTTCCCATTGGTTCTTCTGCCTCGTAGCTCCGTCCCCCACCCCAGGAGGCAGTGTTGCGCAGACTCAGCTCACAGGCACCGGCGGACCTTGTTCCGTGTCGCTTTCCCCTTCTTCCCGGCATTCCCTTTTCCGCTTTCTCAAGCCGCTTCAGTAGTTCCGTATTAGACACGCTTCGCGCCCAGGAGTTCTGTGACGTCATCTCTCTGCGCTGTGCGGACACCGGGCGGTGAGGCAAGGAAAGGTTCCACTGCCCTTCGCCGCTTTTGTTGGGCTGCTGCTCCTCCAGGTCATGGCGCCATCACTGTGGAAGGGGCTGGTGGGAATCGGCCTCTTTGCCCTAGCCCATGCGGCCTTTTCCGCGGCGCAGCGTAAGTACCGGCGGGGGGTGGTGGAGGTCCGGGGGTGGTGTGTGTGTACCCCCGAGGGAGTGTCAAACCGAGTGTTCCAAGAAGGATCACTTGACACCTGAGAGTTTGAGGTGACTATGAAGAAGGCTTCTTATTAGGAACCTTGGATTCAGTCAGAGTTGGAGAACAGGGGCACCTGAGACTGTAGGTGTTGTCTGGGAGAGGGCTGGGAGCGAGACCGGCGGGCTGTTGGTTGGTTAGAGAGGGCAGCTTGTGCGGAAATCTAGGACGAACGAGGTTTGGTCCAGCGTGGGGCTGGATGATCACACAAGTGTCAGATTGAGGACCTGGATGCTCGCGGTCCCATGACAACTAGATGGGCAGTCTCTTGGGCGCTCTTGGGCTGTGCAGCCGGACACCGTTTGCCCTGGGGATTCGTTGTGTGACAGGAGAAAGAGCGCCGGACTGAAAGTCTGGCGGGCGGCTCTCCCCAGACATGCTTAGCCGCTAAATCTGCTTGACCTTGGCCAAATTGTGCCCCTTCTCCTAAATTGCTGCCCTTTCTGTGTCACTTAGTGATCTGGAATTAATTGGAAAGAAAGAAAGAAAGAAAGAAAGAGCACAGATACTTAACCATGCCGGTGCAATTCTATTGTGAAGAGTCGCGCTCCCCTGTGAGTTGCAGTGCAATCTGAAAAGATGATCGACTCCCCTTTTGAGCTGCTCTTCTTTCTGTTCTAGGAGCAGGGGTTAGCAAACCTGGCATGGGGGCCAAATACAACCTTCAGACTGTTTTTGTAGCTAGCAAGGAATTGTTTTTACAATGGGGGAGGGGAGGAAACCAAAAGAATGACATTTTATGATCTGTGACAGTTATATAAAACCCAAGTTTCAGTGCCCGTCAACGAAGCTTTATTGGCACCCAGCCACAGCCATTCATTTAGGGAGTGTCTGACTACTTTCTAAGAGCAGAGTTGAGTAGTTGCAACACAGGCAGTATGGTTGGCAAAGCCTGGGATATTTATTTATTTATTTATTTATTTATTTATTTATTTGAGACAAATTGAGACGGGAGGAGGAAACAGGGAGAGAGACACCTGCAGCTCCACCACGTGCGTAGTTTTCCTTCTGCTGATGGGGACCAGGGTCTTGAACCCAGGTCCTAGCTCACTGCAATGTGTGTGTTTAATCAGGTGCGCCACTGTCCGACCCCTCCCTGGGACATTTATTACCTGCGTCTTTGCAGGAAAAGTTTACTACTTCCCCTCCGCTCCCTGTCCTAGTCTATAGAGCCTGTTCTCTATATGGAAAATATATGTTTTGTTCATTGCTGTCATCTCAGTGCCTAGCACAATGTTTCCCAAGGCATTTGCTGAATGTGCTCAATACATTTGTGTGGCTGCTCCATCTGTCTGACTGCCTATCTCTTTCTGTCTGTCTGACCAAAAAACACTGCTCAGCTCTGGCTTATGGTGGTGTCAGGGATTGACCCTGGGGCCTCAAAGACTCTGGCATGAAAGTCTTTTTAAGGAACTGTGATGTGAAAGTCTTTTTAAGGAACCGTGATGCTATCTCCCTGATCCTCAATATATAGTTGCTGAATGAAGGAAAATTAAGAGTTGAGAGGGGCCAGGCAATGGTGCACCTGGTTAAGCCTACACATTGCAGAACATAAGGACCTGAGTTCAAACCTCTGGTCCCCACTAAATTACTTTTCATCTTCAGGAATAAAGCAGAAATTAGAATGTGAATTCCTTCAAAACTCCTCTGTTTTGGGGGTGGGGAGAAGACCATTCCTTCTGGTAGGTTTATGCAAAAAATTAATATTTTTAATTATCTTTATTTATTGATTGGATAGAGAGAGTCAGAAATTGAGAAGGAAGGGGAAGATGGAGAGGGAGAGAGACAGTGGTCTGGGAGGTGGTGTAGTGGATAAAGCATTGAACTATCAAGCATGAGGTCCTGAGTTCAGTCCCTGGCAGCACATGTACCAGAGTGATGTCTGGTTCTTTCTCTTAACCATGAATAAATAAATAAATAAATAAATTTTAAAAATATTTGTTTATTCCCATTTGTTGCCCTTATTTCAGTGTTGTGGTTATTGTTGTTGTTATTGATGTAATCATTGTTGGATAGGACAGAGAGAAATGGAGAGAGGAGAGGGAGAAAGTGAGGGGGAGAAAGATAGACACCTGCAGACCTGCTTCACCGCTTGTGAAGTGACTCCCCTGTAGGTGGGGAACTGGGGGCTTGAACTGGGTCATTACGCTGGTCCTTGCGCTTTGCACCACTTGCGCTTAACCCACTGCGTTACCGTCCAACTCCCAATAAATAAATTCTTAAAAAGAGAGAGAGAGGGAGTCAGGTGGTAGCTCAGTGGGTTAAGTGCATGTGGCACAAAGCGCAAGGACCGGCGGTAAGGATCCCAGTTCGAGCCCCCGGCTCCCCACCTGCAGGGGCATCGCTTTACAGGTGGTGAAGCAGGTCTGCAAGTGTCTATCTTTCTCTCCCCTCTCTGTCTTCCCCTCCTCTCTCCATTTCTCTCTGTCCTATCCAACAACAACGACAACAACAACAACTACTACAACAATAAAACAAGGGCAACAAAAGGGGATAAATAAAAAACAAATAAATAAATAGAGAGAGAGAGAGAGAGAGAGAGGGACACCTGCAGACCAGCTTCACCACTTGTGAAGCTTTCCCCCTGCAGGTGGGGAGCTCAAATCTGGGTCCTTGCACATTGTAATGTGTGCACTCAACCAGGTGTGACACAACCCAGCCCCCTGCAGAAATATCTGTTTTTTCATTGTTAAATGATTTTTATTGACTTAGTCATGAAGAAGGTAGAAAGGACTAGATGGGGATCGGGTGGTAGCGCAGTGGGTTAAGCGCACGTGGCGAAGCGCAAGGACCGGTGTAAGTTCCTTGGGTGGTTTGTGTGGACAGTCACTCGGGGAGCACTGCCCTGGAGGAGACTAAGATACTATGGATTTTACTTCATTGTCCACTATAGACTTCAGCTATGAAATGTTATAGCTTGATCAAGGAGGTCAGTGAAGGCCAACCTCTGTTTTATAGATGAAGAAATATCTGAATAAAGGGGGTGTATAAAGTCAGATTAGACTTCCTGGAAAAAATGAAAGAAAGAAAGAAAGAAAGAAAGAAAGAAAGGGAGAAAGAGAGAAAGAGAGCTCACTGGTAATTGAACAGATAATAGGAAGTCATTCAAAATCTACTTTTGGTACTGGTTTGATTTGTTGTTTTACATCTGTCTATGATAAACCCTGACAAATAGAACTTTAGAAATGTCTCTAAATCATTCTCTTTTTAAGGATCAGTATATGTTCACTTAAAAGAGTTTGTTCATGGGGCCAGGAGATGGCTCACTTGGTAAAGTCCAAACATTACCATGCACGTGGACACAGGTCAAGTAGGTTACCTTGGGGAGCACCTGCAAAGGGGAAACTTCAGGAACAGTAGAACAGTGCTGTGGTGTCTCTTTTTCTCTGTGTGTCTTTTTTTCTTTTTTTTTCTTTCCTTTTGTTGCCCTTATTGTTTTATTGTTGTAATTATTATTGATGCTGTTGTCGTTGTTGGAGAGGACAGAGAGAAATGGAGAGAGGAGGGGAAGACAGAGACGGGGAGAGAAAGACAGACACCTGCAGACCTGCTTCACCGCCTGTGAAGCGACTCCCCTGCAGGTGGGGAGCCAGGGGCTTTAGCCGGGATCCTTGTGCCGGTCCCTGCCGGTCCCTGCCGGTCCCTGCGCTTAGCGCCACCTGCGCTTAACTCGCTGCGCTACCGCCCGACTCCCTGTGTCTTTTTTTTTTAAATATTTATTTCCTTTTGTTGCCCTTGTTGTATTGTTGTAGTTATTATTGTTTTTGTTATTGGTTGTTGGATAGGACAGAGAGAAATGGAGAGAGGAGGGGAAGACAGAGAGGAGGAGAGAAAGATAGACACCTGCGGACTGCTTCACCGCTTGTGAGGCGACTCCCCTGCAGGTGGGGAGCCGGGGGGTCGAACCAGGATCCTTACACTGGTCCTTACGCTTAAGCCACTGCGCTGCCGCCCAACTCCCTTCTCTCTGTGTTTTACCCTCTTTCTAGAGGAAAGAAATAAAATGACTAGTGACAACTTGTGGCAGGAAATAAATAAATAAAACAAAAAACCCTTTTATTTAGTTTACAGTGCATTATTTATTGAATAACGATTGTACAAGGTTCTCTGGAATTAGGATTTTGTGTTTTGATTTTTTTTTTTTTTTTTGCCTCCAGGGTTATTGCTGGGGTTTGGTGCCTATACCACAAATTCACTGCTTCTGGGCCATTTTCCCCATTTTGTTGCCCTTGTTATTGTTGTTGTTATTGCCATTGTTGTTGGATAGGACAGAGAGAAATGGAGAGAGGAGGGGAAGACGGGGAGAGAAAGATAGAAACCTGCAGACATGCTTCACTGCTTGTAAAGTAACCCCCCCTGCTCCGAGATGGGGAGCCAGGGCTCGAACGGGGATCTTTATGTGGGTCCTTGCGCTTCCCATCATGTGCACTTAACCCACTGTGCTCCTGCCGCCACTCCCCTCCCCCCCCCCCCCCCGTTTTGATTTTTTCCGGTGGCATCAGCATGCTTTGTGGATATGTCACTACAGTTGGACTCGTTTAGTAAAAACAAACTAATAAGTGCCTTTCTGGCTAATGCTTTTAAAGATTTTATTTATTTATTTATTAATGAGAAAGGAGGAACGAGAGTAAGAACCAGATATCACTCTGGTATATGCGCTGCTGGGGACTGAACTCAGGACCTCATGCTTGAGACTCGAATGCTTTATCCACTGAGCCACTTCCCAGACCACTCTCTGGCTAATTTATGTGATGTCACATTGTGGTGCTATGGTGGGTTGATCTTCACCATAATAAACTTGATTATGGTGGAGGGCTTCTCATATATCTCATTCAATCCTCATGCTATTTCCATTTTACTATTGTAGAAATTTAGTAAAAAGGTAGATTCTATCCTTCTTTGATACTGAGACACTGTTTTTTCTACTCTGACATAATTTTCTTAGAGACAGAAATAGAGAGGAGGGAGAGAAAGCAGCAGCACTGTTCCATTGCTTATGAAGCTTCTTCAGGTGGGGACCAGGGGTTTGAACCTGTGTCCTTATTCATAGGGATGTGTGTGCTCTACCAGGTGTGCTACTCCGCCCCTTACTCCTACATTTTTGACACACTGGAATTGACACATGAACATGAAGATGTCTTAACATCGACCGAAATACGGTCTCTTGCGATAAGTTGAAGAGCTGGTATTATGATTCAGGTTTCTTCTGGTCCTGATCATTCACCTTCATCGCTTGCTGTCTTCAGAGACTAAGGCAGAAGCAGAATGCTAATGACATCATGGAGGCAGAAATTGGTGTCCTGGACTGTTTCCAATTCCATACTGCCCCAGAGTATTCTCGCAGGGAAAGCACTCCCATACCAATATGGCCTTAATCTGTACTGTGTCATGGTGGTACTTTTTCGGGGTCAAGATTTTCCATAGCCTTTTATTATTTTAAAAATGTCTGTGATTTCTTTGACCAGTTATTACAAGAAGTAGTTCATCTTAAAGGATTCTGGTTTTCTGGAATACATAATGATGGAGACAGAAAGAGAAAACTGAGGGAGAAAGACACCTCCAGCACTGTTTCACCACTCTCAAAGCTTCCCCCCTGTAGGTGGGGACCAGGGGCTTGAACCCACTTCCTTGTGCTTGGTGACATATGTGTGCTACTAGGTATGCCACTGTCCTGCCAATATATATGTGTGTGTGTGTGTGTGTGTGTATTTCTCTATACCTGTTCACCTTTTACTTCATATATATATATATATATATATATATATATATATTATATATAGTCTTTTTTGGTTTTGTTACCAGAGTACTGCTTAGGGGGCTGGGTGGTGGCACACCTGGCTAGGTGCACATGTTACAATGCACAAAGACCCAGTTCGAGCTCCTGGTCCCTACCTGCAGGGGGGAAGCTTTGTGAATGGTGAAGCAGTGCTGCAGGTCTCTCTCTTTTTATTAAAATATTTTATTTATTTTAGTGAGAGATACAGAAAGAGCAAGAGAGACCAGAGCACTGCTCAGCGCCGGCTTTTGGTGGTGCTGGGGATTGAACCTGGGACCTTAGAGCCACAGTCATAAAAGTTTTTTTGCATAACCATTATGTTGTCTCCTCAGCCCAGGTGTTTCTCTTTTTCTCTCCCTATATCCCCCTACCTTCTCAATTTCTGACTGTCTATCCAATAAGTAAAGATAATTAAAAAAAAAGTAAAATAGGGTGGGGGTATAACATAATGGTTATACAAAGAGACCTTCATGCCTGAGGCGCTCAAGACCCAGGTTCAATCCCCCACACCTCCATAAGCCAGAACTGAACAGTGCTGTGGTTAAAAAAAATAATAAAATAATCAGAGTACTGCACAGCTCTGGTTTATGGTGGTGCAGGGGACTGAGCTTGGAACTTTGGAGGCTCAGGCATGAGAGTCACATTGCATAACCATTATGCTATCTACCCCTTCCCTCACTTCATTTTGCAAAGTGATGACTGCCGTAAAAGATAGAGGTTTTTGAGGAATCTGGGATTAACTTCACATTATGTAGTTTGTAAGTCAGCTGCTGCTTTGGCATGTTGATTTGCTTGCATTTTAAGAAAGAAAAATGGGATACAATTTCCTTAATGATATGCTTCTGGTTTATAGATCGTTCTTATATGCGATTAACAGAGAAGGAAGACGAATCACTGCCAATAGATGTAAGTTGGTTTTTTATATTCCACTAAAATATATTTTTTAAAAAATAGCCACATAGCTTATATTCTTTTACTCGTCTTTACTTTCTTAAAACTTTCCAGGAATGAAAAAAAGCATATGTTCTCTACTTCCTGTTGCTTACTGTAAAATCCATAAATTTTGAAGCGAAAGATTTGCCTGCTTGGTTTCTTAAACTATGATTTAAATAGTTTCAATCTTCCTTCTGGAACTCGCTTTGTCCATAGTTTGAGATGCATTTATTTTTAGAGAAATTGCTTTTTATTTATTTCTCTTAAAATTTTTTTTTTTTTTATAAAAAGGAAACATTGACAAAACCATAGGATAAGAGGGGTACAACTCCACACAGTTCCCACCACCAGAACTCCGTATCCCATCCCCTCCCCTGATAGTTTTCCTATTCTTTATCCCTCTGGGAGTATGGACCCAGGATCATTATGGGGTGCAATGTGGAAGGCCTGGATTCTGTAATTGCTTTCCTGCTGAACATGGGCATTGACAGGTCGATCCATACTCCCAGCCTGTCTCTTTCCCTAGTGGGGCAGGGCTCTGAGGAAGTGGAGCTCAAGGATACATTGGTGGGGTTGTCTGTCCAGGGAAGTCTGGTCGGCATCATGCTAGCATCTGGAACTTGGTGGCTGAAAAGAGTGTTATACAAAGGCAAACAAATTGTTGACCAATCATGGACCTAAAGGCTGGAATAGTGCAGATGAAGAGGTGGGGGGTGGCCTCACGTTCCTGCAAGATTCACTCAATTCATACCAAATGATATTGTATCTGCCAAAATTGCTTTTTATAAAATGTTTTTGAGGCCGGGCAGTGGTGCACCTGGTTAAGTGCAGATAGTGGACCGGTGCAGGGATCCTAATTGGAGCCCAGCTCCCCACCTGCAGGGAGGACACTTCACAAGCGGTGAAGCAGGTCTGCAGGTGCTATCTTCCTCTCTCCCTCTCTCCCCTTCTCTTCTCAATTTCTTTCTGTCCTACCGAAAAAAAAAAAAAAAAAAGAGAACAAAAAAGTAAAAATGGCTGCTGGGAGCTGTGGATTCGTAGTGCTGGTACCAAGCCCCAGTGATAACTCTGGAGGTTAAAAAATATATATGCATGTAAATATAAATAAAATGTTTGAAAATAGGCAAAAATAGCGGGAAAATGTGTAGGGACTTATATATGGTGATAAAACTAAGAAAAAACAGCAAAAGACTTTTTTTTTTTAAAAGCAGAACACTGCTTAGTTCTGGTTTATGGTGGTGTGGGATTGAACCTGGGACTTCAGAGCCTCAGGTATGAGATTCTCTTTGCATAACCATTATGCTATCTCCCCCCCTCACAAAAGACTTATTTTTCCATGCTATAACAATATTTAAGCTTCATTCATAATCTGTATCTTGATTGACTTTTCAAATTACAAAAGTAATGTACTCTTTGTTAATAGCTTCAAACAAAAAATAAAATATAAAATAAAATAAAAATAAAAAAGATGACTCCACCACTCAGCAATTATATTTCTACTCCCACCACTGTATGTCAGTAGTTCAGTATTGTCTTTGCATATATATATATATATAAAACTTTGCTGAATTGAAGTTGTCTTCTTTAAATATTTTGCATGCGTACAGATTCATAACTAAGTTTTTATTACTTAACAGTTTTTCTCTATATTAAAAAAAGCCTCAAGCTCTGGTGATAGCAACAAAACCCTTCTATTTATAAATTGGGGGAAACTTAAATATAGAGTACCACAATCATGACAATAAAATTTGCCTGTAATCCCATGGTGGTTAATATCAAACATTGCACATTTTGCTTGCACAATTTCTTAGGAAAACAGTTTGGTATTGCCTAATAAAGCTGGAAGGGCTCAGACTCTACACCAGTTATTCCATCCCTGCACACCAGGAGACATATGCAGGGATGTTGACATTGACTTTGTCTAAGTCATGCACAGGAAGTTCAGCCCACATTGCCATCAGCAGGGGAGTGGGTAAATTGTGTTCTTTTCTTAAAATAAAATACAGCGTAAACGAATGGACCACAATCCTATTCACTAACAGGAATGAATCTCACACAACAAAAGTTCAAAATGGGTATAGACAAGCAATATGTATTTTTAGTAAAAGTATAGACAGAAGCAGGGAAGCAATTAATACTCATTTGAGGATTAGAATTCATTTTGAATGGGAAGGTGAAAGCTGTCATTGGAGGACACATGGAACGTGAGAACTACTGATAATGTTCCCTTTTTTTCTTTTTCTTTTTTTCTTTTAAACCAGAGCACTGCTCAGCTCTGGTTTATGGTGGTGTGGGGGATTGAACTCTGGGACTTTGCAGCTTCAGGCATGAGAGTCTCTCTCTCTCTCTTTTTAAATTTTATTAGTGATTTTATTTGATACACATAATTACATGTCTACAAGGATATAATTCCACACTGTTCCCACCACCAGAGTTAAAAATTCCCAATCCCTCTATTGCAAACCACAGCAGTTCTCCTAAGGTTGCAGACAAGGGTTAACTGTCATCTCTATAACTATCTGTCTACATTTGTACATAATTGCCCCCTTTTTCTTCCAGGCTCAGTCCTCTCTTCCCCTCTAAGCCATACTTACTACATCCCAATGTCCCTCCCTTTTTTCTCTCCTTTCTCTCAGGGTCCTGATAAGAGCCCTCTTATCCTCTTCTTCCTGTCACTTCTCCCCCACTGGGAGTATGGATCAAAATAGTTTTGGGGGTACAGAAGGTAGGAGTTCTGGCTTCTGTAATTGCTTCTCCACCGGACATGGGTGTTGGCAGGTCGATCCACACCCCTAGCCTGTTTCTCTTTTTGTAGAGTGCATCAGAGTCTCTTTGCATAACCATTATGCTATTTACCCCTGTCCCTCATAATGTTCTTAACCAGGATGATGAGTGGGTATGAGGTGGCCCTTTTGTACTCTGATAGTTAGCAATAATCCAAACATATTCTTAGTTTTTCTTAGAAGTCGGTAATAGTTGATAACTGAGTCTGAATGGGGCTCAGTACCTGTATTTGTTATTTGAGCAAAACTCAAGTGGTTTTGTAGCTGATCCTGAGTCACTTATTGAACATTTTGTTTGAGTCCATGCCGTTTAAAATGAGAATCAATTCCTTAATGGGATCTAGCAGAAATACCTGTCAGAAATTAAAGAGGTTGTGAGTCGGGTGGTAGCGCAGTGGGTTAAGTACATGTGGCGCAAAGCGCAAGGACCAGTGTAAGAATCCTGGTTCGAGTCCCTGGCTCCCCACCTGCAAGGGAGTCGCTTCACAAGCAGTGAAGCAGGTCTGTAGGTGTCTTTCTCTCCCCCTCTCTGTCTTGTCATCCTCTCTCCATTTCTCTCTGTCCTACCCAACAGTGACAACATCAACAACAACAACAATAATAACTATAACTACAATGGCAACAAAAGGGAAAATAAATAAATATAAAAAAATTTAAAAAAAGAAATTAAAGAGATTGAGGGTCTAGGCGGTAGCATAGCAGGCTAAGTGCACATAGCACGAAGAACAAGGACCAGCACACGGATCTGGGTTTGAGCCCCGGGCTTCCCACCTGCAAGGAGGTCGCTTCACAAGTGGTGAAGCAGGTCTACAGTTGTCTATCTTTCTCTCATCCTCTCTGTCTTTCCCTCCTCTCTCGGTTTCTCTCTGTCCTATCTAACAACAAAAACAACAGCAATAACAACAATGATAATAAGGACAACAAAATGGGAACAGTGGCCTCTAGGAGCAATAGATTTGTAGTGTAGGCACCAAACCCCAGCAATAACCCTGGAGGCAAAAAAAAAAAAATTGCAAACTTTGCTATACGATGTTCATATATATTTAGTGACTTCAATCTTTATACTCGCTCACAGATAGTTCTTCAGACACTTCTGGCTTTTGCAGTTACCTGTTATGGTATAGTTCACATTGCAGGAGAATTTAAAGACATGGATGCCACTTCAGAACTGAAAAATAAGTAAGTCTCTCTCTGTTTTATGAGCATTGAATTTCACAGGGGGTTTGATTCTTCAGCATCATTTTAAAATGTATGGTTTTCTAGTATGTTACGGTTAGTTTTGCTTTTACATTCTGATCATCCAGCAACGCCTCCTCATTTTGGTTATCCAGTTGGAGCAGTGAATTAAAAATATTGGCTCACTCGAGAGAAGTGCCAGCGGGGAGGCAGGGGTCCACAATCTCCCGGTGAGGCTGAGGCCCGGAAGACTGCCCCTCAGCACCTACTTACATATATACAAACCCAAGAGACAGCCATGAGCCTGCTGGAAAAACAAAACTTGGGGCCACGTGGTGACACACTTGGTTGAGAACACACGTTACAGTGCGCAAGGACCCAGGTTCAAGCTCCCAGTCCCCACCTGCAGGGGGGAAAGCTTTGCAAGTGGTGAAGCAGTGCTACAGGTGTCTCTCTGTCTCTCTCCTTCTCTGTCACTCCTACCCTCTCAATCTCTGACTGTCTCTATCCAGCAAATAAATAAAGATAATACAAAACTTGAAAAAAATATATATCGGGTCTGAGTTTCATATGACTGGACAAATGAAGTGGATGACAGTTTATTGGCA
The DNA here is from genome assembly GCF_950295315.1 of Erinaceus europaeus. Classification (NCBI taxonomy): domain Eukaryota; kingdom Metazoa; phylum Chordata; class Mammalia; order Eulipotyphla; family Erinaceidae; genus Erinaceus; species Erinaceus europaeus. The sequence goes on from NC_080185.1 coordinate 22,425,970, forward strand.
CTATAGTCAGATGTTATATTTTGGTTGCTTTAATATTATTTGATGGATGGGTGGGTGGGTGGGTGGATAGATGGATGGATGGAACTAGATGCAGTAGAAGATAGTCCCTCAGTTATTTTTCCTCCCTCCCACCTGTCCTTTTCTCCTTTTCTTGCCCTCTCCTCTGTTAAGTGTCCTGTTGCAGATGGGTCTTAGAAAGAATAAGGTATTTTTCTGTTCCCTCTACCATTTGAATATCATCTATGATATAAACTCTACATTCAGGCCCCTCTCTGCCCCTTGATTAAAGTGTATTTATCATTCTGCTTTTTTTCTTCTTCTGCACTTACTCTAAGAAGTATTTTCATGAGCTTTGCTTATTTTTCTTTCCCTTACAGCTTGCTTCCTTAACATCATTCTTTAGCTTTGCTCAATTCTGTCTCTGGACTACAGCCACCTACTGGATCTTAGATATGACAAGCCTTTATGATATTTTCTTAGGAGTCATAATCAGCATTTTAAAAAAAAATTCTTTTTTTTTCCTTTTTTTAAAAATTTTATTTATTTATTCCCTTTTGTTGCCCTTGTTGTTTTATTGTTGTAGTTATTATTGTTGTTGTTGTTGTTGGATAGGACAGAGAGAAATGGAGAGAGGAGGGGAAGACAGAGAGGGGGAGAGAAAGATAGACACCTGCAGACTTGCTTCACCGCCTGTGAAGCGACTCCCCTGCAGGTGGGGAGCCGGGGGCTCAAACCGGGATCGTTATGCCGCATAATCAGCATTGAGACAACTCAGCCTTTTTTTTTTTTTCTTACTTTGACGATTGTATAGTCGGTGTCTGGGTTTCTGTTTGTTTTCTGTGGAGCGGGATATGCTTGGATTTCATTTGCCTTTGAGATTTGAGTGTGGGGCCAGGTGGCAGTGCACCTGATTGAGTGCACTTGTTCCAAAGCACAAAGACCTGGGTGTGAGGCTGTAGGTGTCTGTCTGTCTGTCTGTCTCTCTCTCTCTCTCTCTCTCCCTTTCCTCTTGATTTTTTGGTTGTCTCTATTCAATAGATAAAGACAATTAAGAAATTTAAAAACTGGTTTAAGGGCAACTGGAAAATTGAAGTATATCCTAACATATATTAAAAAAAAGACAGAAATTCGAGTGCTATCAAAGGAAGAATTAATCACTTTTCTTTCCGTCAAAAGTTTCAAAATCAACACTAAGAACACATGAGGTATTTGTGAACAGTTTTTCAACTATATCTCACTGGAAGAGAAGAAAGGCTTTTTATTACCGCCCACTTGTGTTTTTTTACAAATAGTCTACCACAAGTCTTCGGCAAAGAGCCAGGCAAGAAAGCAATAAAACAGAATGGCATTAAGTAGGCGGTAGCAAAATATATGAGTTTAGTAGGTGCTCATAAAATATATGAGTTCACACAATGGCAGGTACAGAATGGTGAAAAGAAATGTTTGTTCTTTCTGAAAGATCCTTGGTCAAGAAATGTGTGAAAAGGTTGTATGGCTTGTGAGGGCTAAATAAGAGCAGTCAAAGGCACAGTCTGTGCCTTGGTTTTTTTTTAAATATTTGATTTGTTTTTCATGAGAGAGCTACAGAGAGAAAGATAACTGAGACTGAGATCAGAGCACTGCTGAGCTGTGGCTTATGGTGGTGCTAAGGATTGAATTTGGGACTGCAGAGCCTCAAGCATGAAAATCATTTGCATAACCTTTGTGCTATTTTGTTGTTGTTGGTATTAACTAGAAGCTCAGCTCTAGCCTATGGTGGTACTAAGGATTGAATTTGGGACCTTTGGTGCCTCAGGGCATCGTATTATCCCTTCAGCCCATTCTTTTTTTTTTTTAAAGATATTTTAAAATATATATTTATTTATTTTAATGAGAGAGAGATACAGAAAGACAGAGAAAGTATAGAGCACTGCTTAACTCTGGCTTATGGTGGTGCTCAGGATTGAACCTGTGATCTCAGAGCCTTGGGCAGGAAAGCCTTTTGTAGAACCACTATGCTGTCCCCTCAGTCTTTTTTTTTTTAATATTTATTTTATTTATTTATTCCCTTTTGTTGCCCTTGTTGTTGTTTTTTTATTGTTGTAGTTATTATTGTTGTCATCATTGTTGGATAGGACAGAGAGAAATGGAGAGAGGAGGGGCAGACAGAGAGGGGGAGAGAAAGATAGACAACTGCAGACCTGCTTCACCGCCTGTGAAGTGACTCCCCTGCAGGTGGGGAGCCGGGGTTCGAACCAGGATCCTTATGCTGGTCCTTGTGCTTTGCGCCACCTGTGCTTAACCCGCTGCGCTACAGCCCGACTCCCCTTTTTTTTTTTTTTTTATGAGTTGTATGGCAAGGGCTAGTACTAGATTTACAGAAGTGATTAACATTGAACTAATAATTACTTATTTATGTATTTTACAGGTTCCCTGGAAGCAATAGCCTCATAAAAAATTAAGGACTTTATGTTGTATTTTCGTTGCACAGGGAAGAAAAGTGAGATACAGTATGGTTTCTAGTGATATGATCTCATAGATATAAACAGTTAATAATATGATCCAGGGCAAATTCATAACTTGTTAGAAGCCTGCTTCTTTTCAAATAGGCTTATATAAATAACTAAAAATGAAAATTTTTTTTCTTTTAAGGACATTTGACACATTAAGGAATCACCCATCATTTTATGTATTTAATCATCGTGGTCGAGTACTGTTCCGGCCTTCAGAAACAGCAAATTCTTCAAATCAAGATGCTTTGTCCTCTAATACATCATTGAAGTTACGGAAACTTGAAACACTGCGTCGTTAATATTTTTACAAATTATAATAATAGGACAGGACACAGAGCTGGAATATTGGAGTTTGGGGTATAAAACACTCCCCCATCAGTATTTATAATGAAATGTCAGGCCTAATTTTAAGAAGTCGTGGCCCCTTGTTTGTACACTGTTAATCAAATTGTTGACACAATGTTAAGTTATCTATGAAACGAGTCTGATCTTTCCTAGAGGGAACTCTTTTTATTGAAAACAACTTCACATCTTTTGTAAAAGTCACTGTTTTGAACACATTTCTTTGGAAAATGACGATGGTGTTTAGTGGTTATTTATTTTCTTAGGTTTCTTTTGCACTTCAGTTTTTAGGATCCTTTTGGAAAGAGTATGACTACTGCATTTTGCAGCGAGAGTGACAATGGAATGGTCTACAGTTCTTAACAAGTGCATGTCTCTAAAAAGACCAAAATGGTGACATAGCAGTTTTTGTTACGCCCCCTAAAAGGTGACTCTGCGTCAGCAGATTCTTGCCAGCTTTTAATTTATTCATGACTTCTCACCCCACCCAGCTCCCATATCCCTTCTAACATCAGCTGTCTTGTTTCATCACTTCTCTGGGGTTCTGTGTGCAGTGAACAATTTTCTGTGTCAGAGAGTCTTTGTCATAACAAATATATTTAACAAACTCAACTTGCTAGAGAGCAACTTGTGTTCTTCTCTTCAGTTATCTATAGAATTTCTCCTTAACTGGCCCTAAAGTGTAGTTGAAGATAGACCAAAAAAGACCATCAAAACCGATTACTTGTCATTAGCCAGGTTAACTTATTTAAAGTCTGTTTGTTGTATACTAAACTAGTGAATCAGTTAAAATGAAGGACACTTCATTAAAGGTAGACTTTATAGAAATCGGGCTAAGTGTGTTCTAAATACCTGGAACTACTCTTTAGAACATAGAGGTCATTTAAAAAATGGCGACTTGTCATTTCTAGTTCATAGCAGGCTCAGACTTTTCCATCTTGTATGTTGCTGATGGTGAGGACGAAGATACAGAGTAGAGATATTTTAGCAAGAGGAATTTTAAATTTTGGGAAATTTGGTTAGCTCTCTGATATGCAGGAAACTTAACTTTGTAGAGAACACTCATTTGTTGAATTGTGTAGGTATGAAAACATTGTTTTTGTTGAACTCTCTAGGTGCAAAGGGAATAACTGTTTGCAGATATGAAAAGGAAATGTACTTAGGACCAGAGTCATAAGATGCCCTATGCTTGTTGGCATTTTCTACATTAGACATGAGCCTCCATTCTTCTGTTTTGCCTGTTAATACACAGCCCCAAAGCACGAAGCTATTTTGTCATTAGACTTTTATTGTTTATTTATCAACCTAGTTTATGGAACACTGACTCAGCTCTCTAAGGAGAACAAAGTCAGAATCCTGACAATGACCTAAAATAATTATAATTGAGTTAAAAATGTGATGATAATTACATAAAAATAGTACGTAAGAACAAGTTCCCTACATCAGGTTTTTCCACTGTTTCTCTTCAATGTGACTTGATTTGTTCTCTTTTGAGAACTCTCTTACTTTCACAATATGTTTTGGTAATGACTTTATTGAGATACACAATGCAGTTTACCCATTTAAAGGGTACAACCCTGTGGCTTGGTACTATATTCACCTAAAGCATGACCACCGTCAGTTTTCAGATGTTTCCAGCAACCCCCAAAGAAATTCTTTATCCTTTAGTGGTCACTACTTGTTTTCTTTTAATGTTTCCCAGCACTGGATGACTACTAATGTACTTTCTATTTCTATAAATTTACCTATTGGCAGTCACTTCATGTAAGTGAATTCACACACTATCTGGTCTGTTAAGACTGGTGTCTCAAATAAGGTTTTGTTCAGTGAGGAATAAGAACTTCTCTTCTCGAGAACTGTGATAGCTAAGGTCAGAAGATAGAATGAGGGATTGATTGTCCGACACCTAGCCGATTTCTTAAATGTTGAATACATTTTCTCCGTAACCAGGCAATCATGGTGTAATACTATTTGTAATATTTTGGTTGCTCTCTAGGATGGAAATTGAAATCTTTACTTGCCATTCAGGAAAATCCTGCTAGAAGTGATGCCGAATACTTTGGCAGATAATGGAAACTGCATTTTCCTGGCATATGTAACTTTACTAGCTGTTTATATACCTCAAGCCAGGTGAGCGCCCCAAGTTCCTTTTTTTAAATTTTCTCCAGTGCGTTTCTGCTGTGTTTTTCAAATATTAGTGGCCATTCGGGTATATCATAACAAGGAATTAAGGACAGAATTTTATTTATAATAATACGAGACTACGGTCGGTCATGTGATGTGAGCTAGTTAAGCCTACCGTTGACTATGGTTTCAGTGACTTTCACAAGTGTGTGCAATTTGAAGGTGCTCTAGATTATAGGAAGATTCTTAATAACCAGGGAGCCAGCCAGATATTATGGGCTAATAGCCCAGTTGTAGGAAACACTGGTTGGCAAATTGGAGACTATTCTGCAATTCCCTCAATGGTTGTTTTCTATGCATTGTGGCTTGTTTCTGAGTGACATGACAGCAACTTCCTGGTTGTATGTGGCCTGTTTTCATGATGTATTGAGTTGTGTTGTTTGTTGTGAGCATTGATGCCTGTAACACCAAGCTAAACACGTTCTTTTGGATATGTTTCCTCTCTTTAAATGACCATGCCCTGTCCAATAAATGAATGATTGTCTCACCCTGATTTTGCCAGTGTTTATTTTTTTTCTAACGTTTACTCACACCTTCTGCTTCCTTGTCCCCAGAAAAATGTGATTTTTTTATGACTGTGATGTTTTCTTACTCAATTCAGTGGATGCGTTTATTGTACATGTAAAGTCTTATTACACTTTAATGTTTTTCACAATCAAAATACTGTGTAATCTCATTTAAATTTGCACTTATAAATCAAACACCCTCTGGGATATAATAATTTCAGTCGTTTAGCAATAGTAATTATTCTTTTAAAAATTATTTATTTATTTATTTGTTTATTTATTTATTTATTTATTTGAAAGATAAGAGGAGAAAGAACCAGATATCACTCTGGTGCATGTGCTGCCGAGGATTGAACTCTGGACCTCATATTTAAGAGTCCAGTGCTTTATCTACTGTACTATCACCCAAACCACCAGTAGTAATTATTTCATCACAACTTTGTTACATAGTAAAACTGCCACTACAACATACCACTTTATGTCTATTGGGGAATCATAGTCATTTTAGCATCAGGAGACGAATCTAAAATATAATGAGAGTCTATTGGTTCTGGATTGCTACAGTTGGCATTTATCTTCAATATTTGAAAAGAATAGCAGAACCAACATTCAGATCTACTTAGGAATATCTCAAAAATAGTCTGCTAGTCAACTTTTCTGTAAAAAAAGAAAGGGAGATTATATATATATATATATATATATATATATATATATTAGTATGTGTTATATAAAGTATCTGAAAGTAACATCTAAGGAAAAAAGTATCAGGTGGCACAGAAAGACATGAAATGAATACATACACACTTCCCTCCCTAACATTCATCTCCAAAGATAACTAACTTAACAGATCTTCCTTGTGTTGTCTTTCAGGAGAAAGAGTATTTGCAGATACTTGAAAACATTTCATACTCATGGAACCAGACTAAATATACTCTGTGTACATTGCTACATGTGTTTTCTAAGCTCTTTCTATATCATTATATATAGAGTTGTCTTATTTTTTTATAATTGGTGTTCCAATGTATGAATATGGCATACATGTTCAAATATTGATGAACTTTCTTACTGTTCCCAACAGTTGACTATTGTGAAACCATATATAAATGAACATGTTTGTTCATTTAAAGCTCCTATCATGAGATTCTACCTACAGGGCTAATTAATAACAATGGAATTACTAGGTCAAAGGGCATTTTCACTTTCAGTTCAGTAATTACTGCCAAATTATTCTCCAGAAATTTGTGTTCAGTTGTACTTCCACATAAAATGAATGAAAATTATTATTTATCAGGCCTATTCCAAAACTGAGTGTTAAGCTGCCCCCCCTTGGATCCTCAACAACCTCACTTTAATTTTTATTTTTCTTTGTTATTAATAGTCTGTTGCAAGATGCCAGTGTGTAGTTCCCCACCAAACCCACCACCAGAGTTCTGTATCCCCACCCTCCACCTAAAATAATCACTATAGTTCTCATAAGTCTTACAGTTTGCTTGCTTCTGTTTTGTTTGAAGTATTTTTCCCTCCTTTTGGCAAGTTCATGTAAATAAGATCTCTAGACTCCACATGAGTGAAATCATCTAGTCTTTCATCTCTCTACTTATTTCACTAAGCACAATCACCTCCAGTTCCATCCATTTTGTCCCAAAGGACACAATATCTTTTTTGATTGCAGAGTAGTAGTCCATGGAATATATATCTGAGTGTTAAACTTAAAAAAAAAATAGATCAACTGGATGTGAATGGATAGTATCTTGCATCTTAATGAAGTTATAATGAATTTTAATGCAAGATAAAACACATTTTCATGTTATTGGTTAATTATACTTTCTATAAACTGATCATGTTTTCTATTTGAGGATTTGCCTTTTGTATGAAGTCTTTGTAAGCTAAGAGAAATAAGTCTGTTGTCATATATTCAATATTTTGCTTAGTTTGATTTATGTAGTTAAATTTATCAGTCTTTATGGCTTATAGACTACAGTACTCTATAACTTGTACTTTGCATGGAAAGAGATTTATTTTTTAAGAATAAACTTAAATGTATTTTTCTAGAATGTTAAAGTAGTTCTCTGACTTTTGAATATGTGGTTATTTGGGGATTTATTTAGGTGGAAGGTGTGAAATTAAAGATTCACTTGTGCATTTCTTTATTTTCCACTGAGCATTCATTGATTTAACATTGGCAAATGAGCTTAAAAACATTTTCCAAGACTTATTTTATTTTATAAGCTAGAGAGGGAGAGAAAGCGGTACTAGGTCACTGTCTGCACTGACATGTATGGTGCTGGAGACTGAATCTTGCCTCACACATGCAAGTCCAGTGTTCTACTGAGCCACATTCCTGGCAGCACATCCAAAAATCATATATCTTAGAGAAAACGTTCATCATTTTATTTGTTCAAAGTTACATGCTATATTATGCAGGAAATGATATTTGAACCCATGTTGCCTGACTTGTGACTTAGTACAATGCTTCCTACATTCAACTTAGTTCTGATCAACACATTCTCACACAAAAAAGTATTAGCAGTCATTTAATATTGATTTACAAAATTATACAATAACAGGGGTATAATTCCATACTGTTCCCACCACCAGAGTTCTGTGTCCCTATTCCCTTCATTAGAAACTGCAGTAGTTCTCCCAATATCACAGATACTGGTTAGCTATTATTTCTATAACTGGCTATGATTTATATATATATGCCCATTTTCCTATGGTCCTGACTTGTCTCACTTTCTAAGTCATACCTTCTACTTCCAACTGTCCTTCCATTTTGCTTTTTCTTCCCTCTTCTCTCCCTGAGTCTGGGTCCTGATGGGATTGGAGTTCAGAGCCCTCTGGTCATCTTCCCCTAACATTACCCCCACTCTGGGAGTGTGGACCAAAGGTCTTTCTGAGATGCAGAAGGTGGAAGCTCTGGCTTCTGTAATTGCTTCTCTGCTGGACATGGACATTGGCAGGTCGATTCATACCTCCAGCCTGTTTGTTTCTTTTTTTCAAATTTATTTATTTATTTATTTATAAAATGGAAACACTGACAAGAACATAGCATAAGATGGGTACAATTCCCACCACCAGAGCTCTGTATCCCATCCCATCATCCCCTGATAGCTTTCCTACTCTTTTAGCCCCATGGGAGTATAGACCCAGGGTCATTATGGAGTGCAGAAGGTGGAAGGTCTGGCTTCTGTAATTGCTTCCCTGCTGAACATGAGCATTGGCAAGTCGATCCATACTCCTAGCCTGTCTCTCTCTTTCCCTAGTGGGGCAGGGCTCTGGGGAATCGGGACTCCAGGATACATTGGTGGGGTCATCTGTCCAGGGAAGTCCGGTTGGCATCATGGTAGCATCTGGAACCTGGTGGCTGAAAGAAGAGTTAACATACAAAGCCATACAAATTGTTGATTGATCATGAACCTAAAGGCCTCCAACATGTTTCTATCTTTCCCTAGTAGGGTAGGGTTCTAGGGAGGTGAGGTTCCAGGACACACTGGTGATGTTGTCCCTAGCAGCACTTTCAAATTACCTACATCAAGGTTATTGTGTTCAAAAGCACATTGGGATCTGACACACCCATGATGTGATAGTTCTACAACTGGATTATCACAAAGAATAATTTTACATCCCTAAATATCCCTTGTGTGCCGCTTATCAAACCCCAACCATCCACAACCTGAGCAAGGAAGAGATTATTGTTGGTCCTTGGGAGTTAGCCTTCTGCTTTAAACTCTCATCATCACTTCTCAGGACAGAAAAAAAAGATTTTTCAGGATGTGGGAAGTGACTTTTCAGGTGGAGCAAATGCCTTCCAGCCTGGGGCCCAGGGTTTGATCCTAGACACCAAGGACAGCACTGAGGATGAAAACGGACAGAGTTCCATAGATGGTGCTGTGGTGCTCGGTGTTTCACCATTTCTCTCTTCATCTTTAAGTATAGAAGGAAATCGGGATGGGGATGCGATACAGAGGTGTTTCAACATGTGTGAGACTCTGGCTTCCTTCCCACAATCACAAAGAAAAGTGATCATCTGAGGCCAGGAGAGATCCTAATGGTCATACAAAAGGCCTGGCCCTCTGAGGAACCAAATTTCCTGGCACTAGTAAAAGTCAGAGCGAGCAGTGCTCTGCTTTTTAAGAAAATGGGATTTTTCAGATAGCATTCAGATGACGAGTCATGTGGTCCTGGTGCAGCAGGAGCGACACACCCGTCCTGCCCCTCTCAAGGCCTTGTAAGCAGATCAGAGGGCCTGGAGCAGGAGCAGGTGAGGCGGTTCTGCAGCCCCAGAAGAATCTGCTGTGTCACTGCTGACTTGGGCTGGAGAAGGTGTCATGCAGCCAAGGGGATAGGGAGCCCCAGTCAGCAGCCAGCAGAGTCCCACCAAGGCAAGTGCCAACCCTCTGAATTCAGGCCGGGCCAGCGCTGTCTGCACACAGCCCGGGTGACAGGTGGTTCTCACCATGGGGTGACACCATGCTCAGTAGCTTTCATCCAGAACAGGCACGGCACAAACGATGCCCACTCTGCCCCAAGGACTAAGCAAGAGCTAAAGTGGCAGCTTCAGTGAGACCCTCCTCTGATGGGTGGAGCAAGGGCTGGGGAAAAGACCATCTGGCACAGCAGCCAGAACAGGGCAAACGGTGTCCGAGTCCATGTTCCCAGAGGCCGGAAATGAGCCGAACGCAGCAGGCACCTTGTAGAGCACTGACTCAGGGAGAAGGTGTGGGAGGGCAGAGCAGCCAGCCCTCACCGGGCAGCGTGGGCAGGGGCTGCTCTGGCAGGTTTTGTGCACCAGCGGGAACTGAGGGCTCAGGAAAGCAGGGTTGGGAGTTGGGTGGTAGCGCAACAGGTTAAGTGCTTGCGGTGTGAAGTGCAAGGACTGGTGTAAGGAAAGCAGGGTCACCACAGGCTGATTGGCAGAAGCCAGGTCTCTAACACACACTCCTGGGAAGAAGTCATCACCAAATGCCTCTTTTATTTTATTTTATTTTATTTTATTTTATTTCTATTTTAATTTTACCAGAGCACTGCTTTTCTCTGGGTTTGGTTGGTGCTGGGGATTGAATCTGGGGCCTTTGGGGCCTCAGGCATGAAATTCTTTTTATTCCTCACCTACTTCCTATTACACTTCCCTCAGTCACTCCAAAGCTAACCTTATCAAAGTAAGGACTACAGAAGCTGAATAAGAGCAAGAGACGGGCATACTTTAACCATGACCCTTTAGTCACTGTCAGGCCACCCCATCAGCTGAGGCCCTAACTGGGGAGTCCTGGGATTCCCAGAAAGACATGATGGGCCTAGATCTTGAATAGATCACTCTCTCCATTGTCACTGGTCATCTCCATCAGGAACAACACAATAGATTCCTTTGTGGGCCCCCATAGGACCTTGCCCTGAATGTGGATCAACAATGGTAGAGAATGTTGCATCCTCAAAGGGAGGCTGGACAAACATACTCTATCTTCCACCTGAAGAAGATGGGTCCTGAAATTGGGACAGCTTGGAACGTTCCTACTCATGACCATAGAATGAGAGCTCAGATCTACAGGGATGCAGAGGTCACATAGGCTCCTAAGCTTAATATGGGCCCCAGATCAGATCAAATTGATGGGGTTTACAGTCAACAGTATTCATAAAGCTTTCCCATATTTATGCACTACTCTCTTCCCTGATCCAGCTTTCTAGCCCTATTTACCAGCACTGACATCATCTCCCCAGACACCTGCATATCAGAGGTCAGGCTCAGGAATAAACTAGTATAGTCATGGGTCCTTTGGAATATAACAAAAAACAGGCCTACTAGCTACCTTCAAAATGGAGACCCCCAAATCTTCATCTGCAATATTCCAGCCTTTAGGTTCATCAGTTAACAATTTGTTTGGCTTTATATGTTAACTGTTTTTTTTTTCAGCCACCAGGTTCCAGATGCTACTATGATGCCAACGGTACTTCCCTGGGCAGATGACCCCACCAATGTGTCCTGGAGCCTGCTTCCTCAGAGCCCGCCCCACTAGGGAAAGAGAGAGACAGGCTGGGAGTATGGATGGACCTGCCAACGCCCATGTTCAGTGGGGAAGCAATTACAGAAGCTGGACCTCCCACCTTCTGCACCCCATCATGACCCTAGATCCATATTCCCATGGGGATAAAGAATAAGAAAGCTACCAGTGGAGGGGATGGGATACAGAGTTCTCGTGGTGGGAATTGTGTGGAGTTGTACACCTCTTATCCTATGATTTTTTTCAGTGTTTCCTTTTTATAAATAAAATTTTTAAATAAAAAAGAAATCTTTATATGCATCACCACTACACTGTTTCCCCAGGCCCAACACCACCCTTTATTTATTTATTTAATTATTTATTTAGGTGAGAGACTGAGAAATTGAAAAGGAAAGGAGATAGGGAGAAACACCTGTGTGAAAGGTTTTTTTTTTTTTTTTGCATAAATGTAATGCGATTTCCCAGGCCATTAGGACAAAGCTTCTAAATGAGCACAGCAAGTAAAAAGCAGCAGTGCTTTGCCTTCCCTCACACACTTGGCTGCTGGCTCCCTGTGTGCTTGGGGCTCCGGTTCAGAGGCTGAAGGAGCCCCTCAGGGCAGCTCAGGCCAGGGTGCAAATAGGCCTGGACAGGGATGCACTGGAGGGCGCGCGCACACACACACACACACACACACACACACACACACACACACAATCTTTTCTTTTTCTTCTCCTCCTCCTCCTCTTCCTCTTTCTTCTTCCTCTCTCTCTCTCTCTCTCTCTCTCTCTCTGTGTCTCTCTCTCTCTCTTTGTCTGTCTCTCTCTCCTCTTCTCTGTCTCAGGCCAGGAAACTGCAAAACCACCTAGTTCCCCCAGGCAAAGGGCCATGGGGTCCTGGGCACAAGTCCTGCAGGGAAGGCCAAGGCCAGCACACAGGGGGCCCGGGAAGTGGCCAGCAAGGGTCTCTTCTCCCCCTCAGCTGTCCAGGAGGACGCAGTGGATAGAATGACTTCGTTCCAAGATCTGCTGGACAAACAGGGGTCTTTGGCCAATTGCGGGGTGAGCCTGCTGCTTCCTGGACGACCAACAGAGGGCGCGCGAGAGGGAGAGCAGTGGCCTCTGTGTGAGGTGGGCAGGACCTCAACAGAGCAGACAGGAAATCTCCCTATTTACAACAACATGGATGTAATTGAATGTTTTCTTCCTTTCTTTCTTCCTCTCTTTCTCTCTTTCTCCCTTCCTTCCTTTCTCCTTCCTTCCTTCCTTCTTTCTTTCTTTCCTTCCTTCCTTCTTTCTTTCTTTCTTTCTTTCTTTCTTTCTTTCTTTCTTTCTTTCCTTCTTTCTTTCTTTCTGTCTTTCTTTTTTACCAGAGCACTGCTCAGCTCTGACATAGGGTGGTGCAGTGGTTTGAACCTGGGACTGTGGAGCCTCAGGCATGAAAGTCTCTTTGCATAACCATTATGCCATCTACCCCTGCGAGTTGAATGGTATTATCGTAAAGCTCATCAAGCATTTAAAAATATCATGACTGTCAATCATTAACCTCCCATATAATGAGTATTAAAATAAAGACCATTTCTTCCCTCTCATTATAGCATTACATCAGCTTTAGTTGGTTACTACCGACCTTGTATGCCACGTCTATTTCTCTTAATTCTATTCATTCAGTTACAGAAGCCAGAAATCCTCCTTGTGCACCCATAAAATAATTTTGGTCCATACCCCCAGAAGGGGAGAAATGTTAGGGAAAGATGACCAGAGGGCTCTGTACTCCAACTCCATCGGGACTCAAAAGAGAGAAGTGGAAACAAAGAAGGATATTTGGATGTAGTAATAGGTGTGAGACTTAGAAAGGAAGAGAAGGAGAACCATTGAAAAGCAAGCAAAAATAGATAGATAGATAGATAGATATAGAAATAATAGTCAACCTATATCTGTGACATTGTGAGAAGCACCGAAGTTTCCAGTGGAGGAAATAGGATACAGAGTTCTGGTGTTGGGCACCATATGGAATTCAACCTAATTCCATAAAAAGATGATTTTTTTTTTGCTTTTTTACCCCCCTTTTGAGGCCAATGTTGTTTTATTGTTGTTGTAGTTATTATTGTTGTTGTTATTGACAGTGTCATTGTTGGATAGGACAGAAGAGAAATGGAGAGAGGAAGGGAAGACCGAGAGGTGGGGAGAGAAAAGTAGACACCTGCAGACCTGCTTCACCGCCTGTGGATAAGTGTGCCAGTGGGGAGCCTGGGGCTCGAAACTGGATCCTTACGCCAGTCCTTACGCTTTGCTCCACGTGTGCTTAACTGCTGCAATACCGCCTGACTCCCTATTATTTGATAATTCTGTAAATCAATATTAAATCACTGATAAAATTACATTAAGAAGATCACATGACTAGAAAAATTTGGTAATGTAGCAATGATTCTTCAGCTGATAATGTTTACACCAGTTATCAAACAGGACAGATGATTGGGAAAAAAAGTAAGATTTTGTTTCAGGCATTTTTTTCATTAACAAAATACAGACAGTGATCCAGGAGGTGGATAAGGTGTTGGATTCCCAGGATACTGTCTCAAGTTTGATTTCTCTGCATCACATGTACCAGAATGATGTTTGGTTCTCTCTCTCTCTCTCTCTCTCTCTCTTTCTCTCTGTGTGTGTCTCACTTCAACAGAGAAAACATTTTTAAAAGGAAAACAAAGAGATACAGATATATTTGGAAAATACAGCCATACTTTGTAAGGCAGAGCTCATCACAAAATGGATATTTCTCTCTCTCTCTCTCTCTCTCTCTTTCTCTCATATAAATGGCAACTTCTCTCTGTGTCTGTCTGTCTGTCTGTCTGTCACCTGTGATGTCAGAGCCTTAGGCCTGAGAGTCTCTTTGCATAATCATTATGCTATCTACCCCTGCCCCATGTAAATGTTCTCAATTTTCCTGAATAAAGTTTAAAGTACCTGAATAGTCATGCTCTCTGCTCAATTCTTTGTTGAGATAATGCATGGCGAACTTTTTCACGTTGGGGGAAGGAACATGGGCCTCCCCTTTGCCCCATATCATCACCATAAGCCTGAGCTGAGCAATGCTCCCGTCTCTATCTACCTATCTATCTATCTATCTATCTATCTCCACCTCTCTCTCTCCCTCTCTGTCTCTCTCTTAATTTTTATTATTTTATTGGATAGAAACAGTCGAAATTTGAGAGGGAAGGGAGATAAAGAGGAAGAGAGACACCTGCAAAACTGTTTCCCCCCCCCCAAAAAAAAGGGAGGGTTACTTTACCAAACTGTAATTCCGTCAACACCATTTTCACTGAATGCCTACATCTCCGCAGGCCTGTGTGGATTCAGTGCTTCTCAACGGGAAGTGAGTGGGTGCTAACTGGAAAATCAGCTTCCATCTCCTGCTTCATCTCCTGAGATGCCTGAAGCTCTCATGAGGGAGAGGCTGCCTGTGCCCATGGGAAGGAAAGAGAAAAGTCACATGAGCCTTTCAGTCATTCGCCCCTGCCCCTGGTTTAGCCAGGTGGGGAGATCCAGAATCCGGGCCTCTCAGTCTGCAGGGACAGCACGCCCTCAGGCTCCACCACAGAGCCTGCAGCTTCCCGATCAGCAGGGGGGACCTTGATTCCCAGAAAACTGTGACACTGACAGAATCTGGGATTTACTGCTGTCCTTTGCCCTGCCAGTTGACTGATTTTCCAACTTAAAGTTTTTGTCTTTCTTTCAAGCTGCTATTTTTTCAAGTTGATTTTCTCTTTTTATTTTATTTTTATGGGGTGGATCAATGGTTTGCTCAACAGTCAAATACAGTAACAAAAACTAAAGTACAGTAGTTTGTACACGCATATCACTTCTCAGTTTTCCACATGACAACCCCCTCTAGGTCCTCTGCCATCATGTTCCAGCACCTGAACCCTCCCCCCCCGCCCCCCCCCCCCACACACCAGAGTCCTTTACTCTGGTGCAATACACCAAGACTTTATTTCTAACACGGTTATGGCTTGGGCTTGCTGTCTTCACAACGACACCATCAAGGGATCATTTTCCCGATCTTTTTACTATGGAGAGAGAGAGAGAAATAGAAAGGAAAAGAATAAGGGAGGGAGGGCAGGAGGGAGAGATGGAGGGAGGGAGCAAAGAGATACCAGAAGCACTGCTCCTCTGTTCATGAAGCTTCCTTCCTGCTGGAAAGGATGAAGCACGGAAACGTGTGTAATCTACCCATTGCACCACTACCAACCCCTCCACGTTTATTTTTTTCATGATCTTTTTCCTTATGAGAATTTTATTCATCACTTAACACCAATGTATATAAGTTCATGCATGATAATTTACCAATCACATATAGTGTTCATTGTTTCTTTTTTTTTTTTTGTCTTTTTAATTTTTTCCCTTTATCGAGGGATTATTAATGCTTTACGTTGGACAGTAAACGCAACCATTTGTAATGCATAACATTTCTCAGTTTTCCCCTCCATGTTTATATGCATTTATTCACTACTTATTTTTCCAGAGCACTCCTTAGGTCTGGATTACGGTGATGCAGGGGATTGAATTTGGGACTTCAAAGCCTCAGGCATGAAAGACTTGTATAGCCACAATGCTAGCTCCCCTGTCCTAGACTTTCACTGTGGTTTCCTTCCTTCCTTCCTTCCTCCCTTCCTCCCTTCCTCCCTTCCTCCCTTCCTCCCTCCCTCCCTTCCTTCCTTCCTTCCTTCCTTCCTTCCTTCCTACAAGAGTAGAGCCCAGCTCAGCATTATGGTGGTGCAGGGAATTGAACCTAGGAGTCTGGAGCCTAAGTCATGCAAGTCTTTTGGCCTACCCATTATGCTCTCTCTCCCACCCTGAATTGGAAGGGGGAAAATGTGTGCGTTGAATGGAGCAGATCTGAGACTGGGCACACCCCTGACTCCAGACACCAAGTTGCGTGTGCAAGTGACTCTTGTGGGAAGTCAAGTTGCAGATTTAATCAACTATCCCCAAGAGGCAAAGGCCCAGTGCCAGAGCCCTCTGGACAATAAGAGGAGTCAGGCAGGGGGCGTGTGTGGGCTGTCAGTCGGGAGGGGTATGAGAAGGTCAGGCCAGCCTTCAGTGTATCCTGTGCGAGAGGGAGTGTTCAGGACCTAGCGGCCTCAACCTATATAGGCTTAGAGGCACATCGGGCGTCAGTCTCCAGGCTTCGAGGAATATGGGGCGTCAGCCTACAGGCTTAGGGGAACATGGGCGTCAGTCTCCAGGCTTTGAGGAACATCGGGCGTCAGCCTCTAGGTTTAGAGGAACATGGGGCGTCAGTCTATAGGCTTAGAGGAGCGTCCGGGGTCAGTCTCCAGGCATCGCGGCGCATCGGGCATCAGCCTATAGGCTTCGGGGAGCATCGGTTGTCAGCCTATAGGCTTGGAGGAACATGGGGGCGTCAGTCTCCCGGCTTTGAGGAACATCGGGCGTCAGTCTCCCGGCTTTGAGGAACATTGGGCATCAGCCTATAGGCTTCGAGGGGCGTCAGCCTATAGGTTTTAAGGAGCCTCCGGCGTCAGCCTATAGGCTTCGAGGAACATCTGGCGTCAGTCTCCAGGCCTTGAGGAACATCGGGCGGGCATCAGCCTATCGGCTTCGAGGGGCGTCAGCCTATCGGCTGCGAGGAGCATCGGGCGTCGGCCTATCGGCTGCGAGGAGCATCGGGCGTCGGCCTATCGGCTGCGAGGAGCATCGGGCGTCGGCCTATCGGCTGCGAGGAGCATCGGGCGTCGGCCTATCGGCTGCGAGGAGCATCGGGCGTCGGCCTATCGGCTGCGAGGAGCATCGGGCGTCGGCCTATAGGCTGCGAGGAGCATCGGGCGTCGGCCTATAGGCTGCGAGGAACAGCAACGGCTTAGGCGCAGAGGGAAGGTTCTGGAAGCTGGCACGCGCCAGGGTTCCAGACGGCAGACCTGTTTGGTTGTCAGGGTCCACGGCCCTGCGCACTCTGCCGACTAGGACCATGGCGAGCCTAGACGACGTGGTCTTTGAGCTCTACAGCATCAATTTCTTTTACAGCGAAGTTACGCTGGCGTCACAGAACATCATCCTGACCCAGATCGTGAACTACCGGGACTATCTGAGGCAACTGGGCTGCCCGCCTCAGGAGATCAACAGCTACCACCCCAACATGTTCTGCGCCATCAACTACGTGATGAAAAATGACATGCAGGTGGGAGCAGCTTTTCATCCTCTCCCACTCTCACGTCCTTTGGGGGTGCTGGGGTCTTGTGAATGTTTGATGGTGCTGAGGGCCGGGCGGGGTGAGGGGACGGGGGGTGGTGGGTGGGGGGTGGGTGGCGGGGGTGGGAAGCGGGGGGATGGGGGGCGGGAGTGGGGTTGGGGGAGCGGGGTGGGGAGGGCGGGAGTGGGGTGCTTGGGGTAGAGGGCCGGGGCGGGGTGGGGGGTGAGGAGCCGGGGGGGCGGGGCGGGGCGGGAGTGGAGGCTGGTGGCGGGGTGGGGGGGACGGGAGAATTGGTGGCCAGAGAGTTGGGGTTTGGGAGTGGGGGGGCGGGAGAGTTGGGGTTTGGGGGCGGGGGGCGGGAGAGGTGGGGGGGTGCGGGGGCGGGAGTGGGGGGGTGGGGAGGTGGAGGGGCGGGAGAGTTGGGGGGCGGGAGAGGTGGGGGTGGGGTGTGGAAGGGCGGGAAAGTTGGGGGTGGGGGATGGGGGGCGGGAGACTTGGGGGATGGGGGTGGTGGGTGGGGGTGCAGGAGAGGTGGGGATGGGGTGTTGGGGTGGGGAGGTGGAGGGGTGGGAGAGGTGGGGGGCGGGAGAGTTGGGGGGCGGGAGAGTTGGGGGTGGGGGGGCGGTTGGGGTGGGGGGGCGGGAGTGGTGGGGATGGGGTGTTGGGGTGGGGAGGTGGAGGGGTGGGAGAGGTGGGGGGCGGGAGAGTTGGGGGGCGGGAGAGTTGGGGGTGGGGGGGCGGTTGGGGTGGGGGGGCGGGAGTGGTGGGGATGGGGTGTTGGGGTGGGGAGGTGGAGGGGTGGGAGAGGTGGGGGGCGGGAGAGTTGGGGGTGGGGGGGCGGTTGGGGTGGGGGGGCGGGAGTGGTGGGGGGCGGGTGGGGTGGGGTGTGGAAGCGCGGGAGAGTTGGGGGTGGGGGATGGGGGGCGGGAGACTTGGGGGATGGGGGTGGTGGGTGGGGGTGTGGGAGAGGTGGGGATGGGGTGTTGGGGTGGGGAGGTGGAGGGGTGGGAGAGGTGGGGGGCGGGAGAGTTGGCGGTGGGGGGCTGGAGAGGTGGGGATGGGGTGTTGGGGTGGGGAGGTGGGGGGCGGGTGGGGTGGGGTGTGGAAGGGCGGGAGAGGTGGGGGGGCGGGAGTGGTGGGGGGTGGGGGGCGGGAGAGGTGGGGAGGTGGAGGGGTGGGAGAGGTGGGGGGTGGGAGAGTTGGGGGTGGGGGGCTGGAGAGGTGGGGATGGGGTGTTGGGGGTGGGGAGGTGGAGGGGCAGGAGAGGTGGGGGGCGGGTGGGGTGTGGAAGGGCGGGAGAGGTGGGGGGTGGGGGGCGGGAGAGGTGGGGACGGGGTGTTGGGGTGGGGAGGTGGAGGGGTGGGAGAGGTGGGGGGTGGGAGAGTTGGGGGTGGGGGGCTGGAGAGGTGGGGATGGGGTGTTGGGGGTGGGGTGTGGAGGGGCAGGAGAGGTGGGGGGCGGGTGGGGTGTGGAAGGGCGGGAGAGGTGGGGGGCAGGAGAGGTGGGGACGGGGTGTTGGGGTGGGGAGGTGGAGGGGTGGGAGATGTGGGGGCGGGAGAGGTGGGGGTGGGGTGTGGAAGGGCGGGAGAGCTGGGGGTGGGGGGCGGGAGAGCTGGGGGGATGGGGGGCGGGAGAGCTGGGGGGATGGGGGGCGGGAGAGCTGGGGGGATGGGGGGCGGGGATGTCCCAGGTGGCAGACCTGTGCTTTCAGGAATGGGGAGCCAACACTCCTTAGTCCGGGCTCAGGGCCCAGGCGTGTGACTGTCTGTGAGGCCCCTGGTGGGTCTTTACGTTTCACTCCAGCCGCCCCGCGTCACATCCACGACCCCCCTAAGCAAGTAGCCGCCATGGGAGTGGGCGGTAGGTTGCGCGGCGGGTTAAGCGCACGTGGCGTGAAGCGCAAGGACCGGCTAGGGATCCCGGTTCGAGCCCCCGGCTCCCCACTGCAGAGGAGCCGCTTCACAGGCTGTGAAGCAGGTCTGCAGGTGTCTGTCTTTTCTCTTCCTCTCTGTCTCCCCCTCCTCTCTCCATGTCTCTCTGTCCTGTCCAACGACATCAATAATGACTACAACAACAATTCATAATCAAGGGCAACAAAAGGGAAAATAAATACATAGAAAAGGAAGTAGCATCCATGGGACTTGGGCGGTAGCGCAGCCGGTTACGTGCACTTGGCGCGAAGCATAAGGACCAGGTAAGGATCCCGGTTCGAGCCCGCGGCTCTCCACCTGCAGGGGAGTCGCTTCACAGGCGGTGAAGGAGGTCTGCAGGTGTCTTATCTTTCTCTCCCCCTTTCTGCCCTCCCCTCCTCGCTCCATTTCTCTCTGTCCTGTCTAACAACAACGACATCAGTAACAACAACAATAATAACTACAACCGCAATACGAAACAATAAGGGCAACAAAAAGGGACCATCAATCCATCAATTAATTTAAAAATAATTAAAAAAAAAAAAAAGAAAGAAAATAGCAGCCTGCAGGTCTCACTGAGTCGACAGAAAAAATACAGATTCACTGCCTTCTTTCCTCGACCCTGACAAGGGGTGAAGTAAAGGGCGAGTGTGTAGAGATGCCCTCGAGTCCTCCCTCTGGCTGCTGAAGGCACTCGCCCCAGCTTCCTCGGTGAGTCCTGCCTGTGGCTGGTCTCGCCCTGGACAGCACCTTCCTCCGTCTCCTCCACAGTCACTACTAGACTAGAGGCACGGGGGACATGCGTGTGTCCCAGGAACAGCCTGTGTGTCGGCATTGTTGACACACTAAGCCAAGCAGTCATGCATGATCAAGTGGGGTGTATGTGTGTGTTGGGGGGGGAAGGTAGAGGGGTCCACAGGTTAGTGTTTGGATTTTGCCTTTAACGCATCTCCCACTGCCCTTTCTCAGCAGACAGGAACCGCTGGAGCAGGCCAGCCCCCAAGAAGGCCCGCAGCCAGGAGGCGCAGACCCGCGTCCACCAGAAGACCGGAGTCCACCAGAAGAACGGCGCCCAGCAGAAGAGCGGAAGCCAGGAGGAGGCGCAACAGGTCACCACCCCTGCAGGAACAGCATGGGCAGGGGTACCCGGAGCCTGTGGCGCAGAGCTCTCAGAGCACGCTTGGATCTGCACCCTTAGGTGAGGGTGCAGACGGGCTGCTTAGCTACGGGAGGCCAAGGCTGTGTGTGGTTAGGGTCAGCACTTAGAGGCAGAAGAGGGAGGACCCTGTGCAACCACAGTGCTGGGTGTTCTGAGTGCCAGCAGAGAAAAGGAGCTTTATTGTGTGACATCTTTCTAGACCTCTTTGTGGGTACTGGTATTTCCACAGCCTCCCGATTTCTGAAATAAACAGTAGCCTCAGCACTGCAGGGCACTAAGTTGTAGGTGTGTTTGTGTGTGTGTGTGTGTGTGTGTGTGTGTGTGTGTGTCTAGAGCACAGTGTGTGTATGTGTTTGTGTGTGTGTGTGTGTAGAGCAGTGTGTGTGTTAGTGTGTGTTTTGTGCTGGTGTGTGTATAAAGTACACACAGTGTGTTGTGTGTGTGAATGTCTGTGTGTGTTGTGTGTGTGTGTGTATGTGAGTGTGTAAAGCACACACAGTCAGCTCTCAGTCTCTTTTGATTTCCAGGTGCTTCTGCCTCTAATGACGTGCTAGAAGTGAGGATGGAGAATGGGGCGCCCCCTCCTGTGTCCCCCCCGGTCCGCCTCCCTGCACCAGAGATTTTGTACTTGGCTGGAGAGGCCATTACTCCTGTCCCGCCCGAAATTATCCTGGAAGAAGAGAGTTTAAGCGGAGATGAAGTAGCTCCTGAAGCTGCTCTGAATCCCCCCGAAGAAGAGGACGTGATCATGATGTCTCCTGACCTCGAAGCCACAGCATCCACTTCAACTGGAGACAAGCCAGAGGACTCACGCAGGAGCCCCCCGATGTCAGAGCAAACCAAGGAGGGCATCAAGGACCAGTTAAGGAGTGAGCTCCGGAAACGTGGCCACAGTAAGTAGCGGAAGGGTGTCTGGAGTTGAAGCCCCCGGGCCTCTGTGCTGCAGGGTGCGGGCGTGTTCCAGCCCCAAAGCCAGCCCACCCTCTGACTAAGGTTTGACACAGTGGAGGGGGTCCTCTGTGCTTTGTCTCCTGTGTCACAGGGCAGCTGTGCAGGCGGCCTGCTGTGCTGTGCGTGGAGAGAGCTCACAGTAGCTTCCTCAGGAGACGAGGGGTGGCGGCGGGGGTTGGGGGGGGGTGTTGTCGAGGTGTAAGCGCCTCTGCAGACATGCCCACCGGGCAGCCTTCTGGTCTTGGAGGGAGGGGCTCTGCTGCCCAGGGTGCCCTTTGCTGGAGGTCCTTCCTACCCATCCGCACTGCTGGGAGCACCGAGACCTCTTGTCCTTTTGCAGAATACAGCAGAGTCCTCCCTCTGCTGGAAAACGTGCAAGGATCTCTTGCAGTCAAGAAAGAACTGATTGAGTTTGCCATCATGGAAGCAGCAAGGTGAGTGCTAGAGAGCAAATGCCAGCTCGCCGCAGCCTTTGGGTCTGACGCTGAGCAGGGGCAGAATGAATGGGTCCTGCTTCTCTCCCCAGACCTCTTGGCCCCCAGCCACAGTTCATGGATTTGCACGGGGATTCCAGCAGTATCATCCAGGGCTGTCTCACACACATGGTTAGATCTGTTTTGCACCCACTGCTGCTTTCCATATAATTCAGTACCCTTTCTTACAGATGCAACGGTGTTGCCATCATCCAGGAACTGAAGAGGTTACTAGCAGAGGTGCGCTGCAACCAGCTGATATAAATCCATCCCGTGAAGAAAAGGAGAATTATTTTATTGAATGCCACCGCAAGAAATGAGGGGATTTCTCAGTGCCGCCGGTGAGGTAGAGCATTCCTGCGGCTTCCCAGACGTCACTCAAATGATACCTGCTTTCTAGATGTGGGAAAAAGAAACAAGAGTCCTTGAATAGCATACTTTTCTTTCAATAAAAATGGAGAATTGCTCTAAAGACTTCTTGTGAGATTATTGCTGGTTGTTTGTGTCCTTCTTTGTGTACTGTGGGAGAGGTTGCTGGGACTCAACAGGTGATTAGTATTCAGCAGCAAAGAAGAAGAAGAAGCAAAAGAAGGAGAAGGAGGAGGAAGAGGAGGAGGTGAAGAAGCTTGAAGATGCTATGTTAAGTTAAGAATTTAGCCAGCAAGAGAGAGATGATTATGAGATGATCTCTCCTATAAGCGGTAGTTGAGAAATGACAACAGGAATGGAAACACAAAGCAGAACTTGAATTGGGTTTGGTGTATTTCACCAAAGTAAAGCTCTGGGGGCTGGGGGGGAGGGGTTCTTTCTGGTCCTGGTGCATGATGGTAGAGAAAGACCTAGGGCGGGGTTAAAGTGGTTTACAGAAAAGTTTAAAAAAAATTATACATATACCAACAGCTATATTTACTGCTTACTGTAAACGAGAGAGAGAAGAGGAAAGAGAGAAACGAGCAGGGGAGGCGAGTACTCTGCCAGATGTACTAAGGCAGCAGCCTGAAACTACCCTCTGAGCAACCCCAATGAGCCCTGAATGTGGGTTATTGATTGGTCACGTTCATTTACAGAGTTACCCTCAGTAAAGGATATTTGTCTCTCCCTTCAAACTTGTGTTGTTAGTGACAGCTGATGGGGGGATGGGGGGAGTTCGGTCTGTTTGGTCAACAGAGAGGGTAGGAGGTGCGTGGTCTGCCTGGTGTTCTGGGGGCTGGCAGCGAGGCTCCTGTGGGCATCAGCTCCTGGGCCCAGGCTGCACCCCACACAGCCTGTGTTTCCCAGCGTGCATGAGTCCTGTGCAGAGCAAGGTGGCAGCACCTCTCCACACCTGTAACTTCCTGGAACTCCCCCCAAGGTAGAAGGACCTCAGAGAGCTCCTTGAGACACTGTCTTGTGCCCCTCACACCCCACACCCTTGGCATGCCAGCACTGCATTCTAGCACTGTGCTAGAATGTTCCAGGAAAAATGAGCTAGAGTTTACTGCCCTGTGATGAATTGCCTTAGGCAACCTTACCCAGTGAGGATTTAGCACCCTGAGTGTGGATTCTGTGCTGTGGGTGCTCCCTCTGCCCCAGAGGGGGTCTCTTCTTCAAAATGTGTCAGGGCAGGCTGCTCCCCACCTTGGGGAAGACATTCTCTGGGTGCTGGTGCCACACTCTGTGGCCCTTAGCCTTAGGGTTGCATCTCAGTCAAGTTGGAAGGAGCAGTGTAGCTTTTCTGCTGCTGATTCTTCCTGAGTGGTGGTGGTGGTGGTGGTGGGGGGTGAGTGAGCTCTGAGTGCTTTTCCTCAATCCTGGGGGCTTATGATTGGGTGTTCATCCCATAGTGTGCTCCTCCTTGATGCTCTTCCACAACCTCCGGTCACACTGGTTCCTGGGGGCACTGTCTCAACTGGGAGGTGGGATGGATTTCTACGTAGGAGCTTTATGGGCTCAGCAGACTAATTCTGGGGCCCCCTCCAGGCCCAGAGCAGCTAAGAAGACTCCTTATAAGGTCTCTGCAGAGGAGTGGATTCCCAACTAACCTCCAGAATCCTTGGGGTCAGGAGCTAGTTCACCTGGCAAACACAATTTGTCATGCTGGAGAACCTGGGTATGAGCCTGACGCAAAATGGAGGACCATACACAGGTCAGGGAAGCTTCATATATGGTGGAAAGGTGATGTTTTCTCTCCCCCTCTCACTGTCTCTGTCTTGTATGGAAATTGAAAGGGACAAAAATCCTCCAGGAGCAGTGAATTCATACAGGCATAATAAATACCACCAGTAAATAAATAAACGAGTGAACAAACAAATAACAAGACCTGTTGTTTTGGTAATAGTTATCTCACGAGACACAATTCTTTATTTTATTTTATTCTGTTATTTACAAACAAATCTTTTAAATATAACTTTTATTGATAAAAAGGAAACACTGATAAGAACCATATAGGAAAAGAGGGGTACAACTCCACACAATTCTCAACTCCAGAACTCCATATCCCATCTCCTCCCTTGATTGTTGACTGTAGATCCCATCGATTTGATCTGATCTGGGGCCCATATTCAGCTTAGTCTCGAGACTATGTGACCTCTGCAACCCTATAGATCTCATTCTGTAGTCACGAGTAGGAACGTTCTAAGCTGCCCTAATTTCAGGACCCATCTTCCTCAGGTGGAGCATAGGGTATGTTGTCCAGCCTCCCTTCTGAGGATGGAACATTCTCTACCGTGGTTGATCCATGTTGAAGGCAAGTTCCTATGCGGGCTGACAGAGGGGTCTATTGTGTTCTTCCTGATAGAGATGACCAGTAACAGTGGAGAGGGGGATTTACTCCAGGTCTAGGCCCATCATGTCTGTTTGGGAATCTCAGGACTCCCCGAATACGGCCCCAGCTGATGGGGTGGCCTGATAGTGACTAAAGAGTCATTGTTAAAGTATGCCAGTCTCTTGCCCTTATTCAGCTTTTGCAGTCATTATTTTGATAAGGATAGCTTTGGAGTGAGTGAGAGAACTGTGAAGCTTTCCCCTTGCACGTGGGGACCGGAGGCCGAGTCTTTTTCATGTTGACTCTCTAAAAAGCTTAGACTAGGGAGAGCAGAAGCAACCAGTGGCATTACTCTATAAGAAACAGCTATATACAAATAATGTCAAAAGACATAAAATACGGTGATGGTGTGTATGATACAGCAAATCCTAACAAAGGGGTTTTTCAAAGTTGACCCGATTGCCAAACAATGTGATTGTAGCAATAACTAACTATCTGTTGTCTTCTTAAACTCTTAAGACAGCAGGAACCTCCCACTTCCTCTATAGAGCCTGTATTTCCCCCTGTCCTGGAACCTCTGGGTTGAGGCTCACTTTCTTGCATGCTTCTCTCAAGTCATACCAAATGATATTGCATTTGCTATTTTTCAACCTAATAAATGCAACGAGTACCACCTCAGCATGCTTCGCCTCAGACTGTGTCCAGAGAAGTCAGGCACGGAATGTCAACCCTTCAGCCTCATTACTCGGGTGAGATCTTTCTTTCATGGTATTCTCTAATTCCATTCCAGGAGGTTCACTTCCTAACAAAGTCCCAAAACCTAGATATAGACCAGGTCCCACAAGATAGAGCCTATGTTCACATGTATCCATAAATTAGGGCAAAATGTATACCTGAAAGCAAAAATACACACTAGTCTGTAGTGCGTCAGTATAAAGTTCATAATGAAATAGTATCTAATTAGACTTAGATACCCTCCTCACCTGCTTCCTATTACAGTTCTCTTACTCACTCCAAAGCTAACCTTATCAAAGCAAGGACTGCAAAAGCTGAATAAGGGCAAGAGACTGGCAGACCTTAAGGATGACTCTTTTGTCACTATCAGGCCATTCCATCAGCTGGGGCCTTAATCAGGGAGTTCTGAGATTCCCAAACAGACATGATGGACCTAGACCGCGAATAGATTCCACTCTCCATTGTTACTGGACATCTCTATCAGGACAACAAAATAGACCCCTTTGTGGGCCCCCATAGGACCTTGCCCTCAACTTGGATCAACAATGGTAGAGAATGTTCCATCTGCCGAAGGCTGGACAACACACTCTACCTGAGGAAGTTGAGTCTTGATATTGGGGCAGAATGGAATGTTCCTACTCATGACCACAGAATGTGAACTCAGATCTACAGGGATGCAGAGGTCACATAGGCTTCTGAGCTGATTATGGGCCCCAGATCACATCAAATCAATGAGGTTTACAGTCAACGATATTTATACCCCTTTCTCATATTAGGGAGCTACTCTCTTCCTTGATGCAGCTTTCTGGTCCCTTTTCCAGCCATGACATCATCTCCCCAGACAATAACTCGGATCTATCTATCGACATATCACATTTCATGCTCAGAGGCAAAAACAAAAAGGAAAAAAAACTAGTATTGCCACAGTCCATTTTGAATTTAACTAAAATATATCTACTAGCTATCTACAAAATGGAGGACACCCCCCCCCCCAACCTTCATCTGCACTTTTCCAGCCCTTAGGTCCATGATTGGCAACAATTTGTTTAGCTTTATATGTTAACTCTTTTGTCAACCACCAGGTTCCAGATGCTAGCAGGATGCTGACCAGACTTCCCTGGACAGACAACCTCACCAATGTGTCCTGGAGCTCTGCTTCCCCAGAGCCCTTCCCCACTAGGGAAAGAGAGAGACTGGCTGGGAGTATGGATAGACTTGTCAGCGCCCATGTTCAGCGGGGAAGCAATTACAGAAGCCAGACCTTCAACCCTCTGTATCCCACAATGAACTTGTGTCCATCCTCCCAGAGGGTTAAAGAATAGGAAAGCTCTCAGGGGAGGGGAGGGGATACAGAGTTCTGGTGTTGGGAATTGTGTGGAGTTGTACCCCTCTTATCCTATGGTTTAGTCAATGTTCCCTTTTTACAAAGAAAAAAAAAAAAAGAAATGTTTTGACTGGGGAGTTGACATCTGGGTCCTCAAGCATGGGAGTGAAGATTTACCTTTTAACATTTGCAAAATATCATTCAGCTACAAAAAAGAGTTTAGTAATTATGTCCTGAAAAGCATTCATTTGTAATTTTTCTTTTAAAGATGTTTGTTTATAGAAAGCTAGAAAGAACCAGGGTGTCATGCTAGAACATATAATACAGGGAATTTAACTTGGGACCTCATGCTTGAGAGTTCAATGCTGTCTCCCCTGCAACACCTCACACACACACACACACACACACACACACACACACACACACACACTTTTATTTTATTTTATTTTATTTTATTTTATTTTTACCAGAATACTCGACAGCTCTGTATTAGAGTGGTGTGGGGGACTGAACCTGGGACCATGGAGCCTCAGGCATGGAGGTCTTTTGCACAACCATTATGCTATCTCCCATGCTCCATTTTATAATTATTTTTAAACCTTTTTTATTTTATTTATTTCCCCTTTTGTTGTCCTTGTTGTTTTTATTGTTGTTGTAGTTATTACTGTTGTCGTCGTTGTTAGATAGGACAGAGAGAAATGGAGAGAGGAGGGGAAGACAGAGGGGGGGATAGAAAGATAGACACCTGCAGACCTGCTTCACCACCTGTGAAGCAGCTCTCCTGCAGGTGGGGTGCCGGGGTTGAGCTGGGATCCTTCCGCTGGTCCTTGCGCTTGGCACCATGTGCACTTAACGGGCTGTGCTACCGCCCAACTCCCTATAATTCTTTTTTAAATTTTTATTTGACGGACTGAAGAATTGAGAGGAAAGGGAGCTTTTTCCTTATAGGTGGGGACCAGGGGTTTGCTGGCTTCTTGTGCATCGTAACATGTACACTTAACCATGTGCACCACTACCCGGCCCTATTCATGTACTTACTATGGCTGTCTTTGTGTCCCAACCCATGGTCAATCCTTGAAAATTTTCCATGTGTACTTGAAAAGAAAGTATATTCTTTCCTTTGAGGATGAAAGCTTCTGAATATATCTGTTAAACTAATCTCATCTATGGCTCCTGTAAAGCCTCTACTTCCTTGTTGATTTTTTTGTCCTGTTGCTTTATTTCTTGCTGCGAGTGGTGTGTTAAGGTCTCCTACTATTACGTGTTGCTATTGATGTCTCCCTTAAATCATTTAGTACTTGTTTTATGTATTTGGGTCTTCCCACATTGGAAGCATACGTATTGATGATGGTATGTCTTTATCGTGAACTGATCCTCTCACCAATGTGTAGTGTCCATCTCTCTCTCTCTCTCTCTCTCTCTCAGGATTTTGTTTATTTATTTATTTATTTCTTAATAAGAAAGATAGGTGAGAGAGAAAGAAGCAGACATTACTCTAGTACATATGCTGCTGGGGATCGAATTCAAGACCCCATGCTTGAGAGTCCAACACTTTATCCACTGTACCAGCTACTGGACCACCCATCTGTCTCTTAACACCTTCTTTGTTTGAAAATCTATTTTATCTGATATCAGGATAGTTGTTTCTGCCCGTTTTTCCACATTGTTGGTTCGGAACACCTCGTTCCATCCCATCACTTAGAGTTTCTGTTTAGTTTTGCTTTAGATATGATGTGTGTTTCCTGGAAATATAAAGCAGATGGATCTTGCATTTTAATCCCCTCAGTTCACTATGATTCTTTTAATTGGTGAATTCAGATTATTTAAATGAACTCACATGCATGATGTGGGAAAGGAGTGTCAATAATAAAATGACAAACAGCAGTGGAGAAAGCAGAAGGCATTGAAAGCAGCAGCAATTCACTCAGGAACTGACAAAAGACTAAACTGGTAGAGAGAGACTTTCTTCACTAGGCAGGGTGATGACTAGGCGTTCTTGCCTGATATTTGCTTTTGGAGTCTCAGTCTTGAAAGTCTTTTTGCATGACCATTATGCTATCTCCCTCATACTTATAGTTTACTTTTGGGAAAATGTGTCTCCTCTCCCCAGAGATGTCTCCCAAAACATGGCCCTCACATTTGTGCAACCCACACTCTGTGCTTAGAAAATCCCAGGCTGAGTTTTCAAGCAGCACCTTAAAAAAAAAAAAAAAAAAAAACTCTGTTAGTTTGAGCTCTCTCTGTCTTCAGTCTTACTCTCTCGCCAATGAGACCAGGCTGCTCTTGTGTGCTTTCCATAATGTCTTTCTATAAGGACCGGGCAGGGGTGCACCTCATAGAGCACACACATTACCTTAATGTCTTTCTTTGCCGGGAGGAGGTTCCAACTAGTTGGCAGGCTTGGCTTTGGGCCTCAGTGTGGCAATTTTGGTGCAGCAATGTAAGAGAGACCCAATTGCCTGTGTGTTGACAAAATTATGCTCTACAATATGGTCTTTTATTTGTTTATTTATTTATTTATTGTTACTATGCGTTTTGGATAGAGAGAGAGAAGTTGAGAGAGAATGGGAGATAGAGAAGGAGAAAGACAGAGAAACACCTGCAGCACTGCTCCACCCTTGTGAAGCTTCCCCTCCTGTATATGGGCAATGGGGATGTGAGTCTGGGTTCTCATGCATGAACACGTGTGCTTTACCAAGTGTGCCGCTGCCTGACCGCCATGTGCATTCTTCAGATGAATGTATTATTTTTTTCTGAGATGAAAGTTTTTATACATATCTGTTGAATTCAATTTACCTATTGCTTCATTTAAGGCCTTATTTCTTTGCCCTGATGATCTATTTCTTGCCATACGTGGTGTGTTAAGATTGTCTTCTAAAGGCCCAGAAATTGGCCCAAATATAGCCACCTAGTAAGTTCTCTTCAATAAATTGTTCCGGGAAATCAGACAGTCACATGCAGAAAAACAAAACTAGATCAACGCTTAACATGATACACTAAAATCAAATAAGAGTGGATCAAAGACCTGGATATTAGACTAGCAACTCAAGTTTATAGAATAAAATGTCTATGAAACTTTGTAGGATCTTCCCATTAAAGATGTATTTTGAGACACAACCCCATGGGCATTGGCAATGAAAGCAAGAGTAAATAAAGAGGACTACATGAAACTAAAAAATCTTCTACACATCAAATGCAAATTAAATAAGGGTAATCAGGCAAACTAATTAATGGAAGGAGATATTTGCACATCTCACATCTGAACAGCAACTGATCTCAAACCTCTATACTGAACTGGTACAGATCTATAAAAGAAGTAAAACTAATCCAATAAAAAAGTGGGCCACCTCCTGGGGATATATCCTAAGGAACCAAATATACCATCCAAAAAGATCTGTGTACACCTATGTTCATAGCAGCACAATTTGGAATAGCCAAAACCTGGAAGCAACCCAGGTGTCCAACAACAGGTGAGTGGCTGAGTAAATTGTGGTATATATACACAATGGAATACCACTCAGCTATTAAAATGGTCAATTCACCTTCATCACCCCATCTTGGATGGAGCTTGAAGAAATCATGTTAAGTGAGATCAGTGAGAAAGAGGAGGATAAATACAGCATATCAGTCATAGGTAGAAGTAGAAAAACAACATTTGGTGGTGGGAATGGTGTTTATGTACACTCCTAGTAAAATGTAGTCATATAAATCACTAGTTAGTTAATACGAGAGGGGGGAAATTAATTGTATGTCTCGAGGTTTTTCAAAACACAAACTCAATCTTTTCGATATATAGGCTGTGTAACTGATATGCAGACTCTCTCAAAAGACTAGACCAAGTAGACCAGAAGCAACCAATAGCACAGCTATATACAGGATACTGGGTACTGTACAGCAAACCCTAACAAAAGGACTTTTCAGAGTTAACCCAATTACCAAATAATGTGATGATAACATTAACTATCGATTGTCTTTTTGAACCCTAAGACAGCAGGAACCTCACATCTCCACTATAGAGCCTCTACTTCCCCCAGTCCTGGAACCCTTGGATAGGGCCCACTTTCCCGTATGCCTCTCCCAATCCATATCAAATAATATTGCATCTGCCGATCACAGCCTAACCAACACAACGATTGCCACCTCAACATGCTTCACTTCGGACTGTGTCCAGAGACTTCACGTGTGGAATGACAACCCTTCAGCTTCATTACTCGGGTGAGACCTTTCCTTTCATAGTATACTCTAATTTCATCTCAGGTGCTTCACTTTCTAACAAACCTAGTTATACACCAGTTTCTGTGAGAGAGAGCATATGTTCACACGTATCCGTAAACTACTGCAAAATATATACCTGATAGCAGAAGTACACTAGAGTTTGCAGTGAGTACCCCCCCTAACACTTCCTCTCCACTATGCCAAGCTTTGGGTCCATGATTGCTCAACAATTTGTTTGGCTTCGTATGTTAACTCTCTTTTCAGTCACCAGGTTCCAGATGTCATCAGGATGCCGGCCAGGCTTCCCTGGACTGAAGACCCCACCAATGTGTCCTGGAGCTCTGCTTCCCCAGAGACCCATCCTACTAGGGAAAGAGAGAGGCAGACTGGGAGTATGGACCGACCAGTCAACGCCCGTGTTTAGCGGGGAAGCAATTACAGAAGCCAGACCTTCCACCTTCTGCAACCCACAATGACCCTGGGTCCATGCTCCCAGAGGGATAGAGAATGGGAAAGCTATCAAGGGAGGAGGTGGGATGTGGAGATTGGGTGGTGGGAATTGTGTGGAGTTGTACCCCTCCTACCCTATGGTTTTGTTAATTTATCCTTTCTTAAATAAAAAAATAAAAAATAAATAAATAACCACATAAATCGTCTAGGGTAGGCAATTGTGAAAAATAGTGATAAATAGAAGGGCAAGCCCACTACTCATCTCAGACTCATCCTAACTGGAACTGAATAATAGGGAAAACTCCCCCAGCACCCACCCTTGCCACCATTACAATGTCCATAAATAATGCAACCACAGAGCTACCTGCTGGCTGAATAGGCACAACGCAAAACCGAATCATGGAAATAGATCGTAACTGGGAAAAATATATATATCTGAGATTGAAATCAGGGAGCTTTTAATTAAAAAAATTCAATTCAAGACATCAACAATAACATACAAATTCAAATTAAAGAAACCCGTGAGCTCTGCACAAAAGAGCTAAAAACTTCACAAAGATCTCCAAAAAGAAATTACCAGACATAAAAGAAAGCCTTGATAGCACAAAGACCTATTTAAGGGTCCTTGTATCTAGAGTAAAGCAACTTGAAGGCAGAATAATAACAGGGCTGGGGAACAAAATCACCACACTCTCAGAGTGCAACACAGCTGAAGAAGACTGGTTTATGAAAAATAAAGCAACTCTACATGAAGTAATGGACTTCATCGGAAGAAAGCATTTAAAAAGTCACTGGGATACCAGAGGAGGAAGAGAAAGAGAGAGGAGCAGACAATATATTCCAAGACATTATTGAAGAAAATTTTCTTGTGGTCCAGGAGGTGGCGCAGTGGATAAAACATTGGACTCTCAAGCATAAGGTCCTGAGTTCCATCCCCAGCAGCACATGTACTACAGTGATGTCTGGTTCTTTCTCTCCTCCTATCTTTCTCATGAATAAATAAATAAATTCTTTTTTAAAAAAAGAAAATTTTCTTCACTTAGGCAACAATCAAAAGATAGGAACAGAGGAAGCTCTACCAAAGCCAAAGCTACTTAACCCCAGTCAACACCAAGAAACATAATAGTTACACTGTCCTGGGGGGTCTGGCAGTAGTGCAGCGGGTTAAGAGCACAAGGCACCAAGCGCAAGGACCTGCATAAGGATCCGGTTTGAGCCCCGGCTCCCCAACTTCAGGGGAATCACTTCACAGGTGGTGAAGCAGGTCTGTAGGTGTCTGCCTTTCTCTCCCCCTCTCTGTCTTCCTCTCCTCTCTCCATTTCTTTCTGTCCTATCCAACAATTACAACATCAATAACAACAACAATAAAAAACAAGGTCAAAAAAGGAATAAATAAATATTTTAAAAAAAATTTAAAAAGAGAGAGAAATATGGGCTGCAACAGAAAGGAAGACACTGACATACAGAGGCAGAACAATCAGACTCTCATCAGATTTCTCAACACAAACCTGAGAAGCAAGGAGGGAAAGGAGTGACATTCTTACAATATTAAAAGAGCTGTCAGTCATGTGTAAACTACCCATCCATTGTCCTTTTTTTTTTTAAATTTTTTATTTAAGAAAGGATTAGTGAACAAAAGCATAAGGTAGGAGGGGTACAACTCCACACAATTCCCAACACCCAATCCCCATAACCCACCCACTCCCATGGTAGCTTTCCCATTCTCTATCCCTCTGGGAGCATGGACCCAGGGTCGTTGAGGGTTGCAGAAGGTAGAAGGTCTGGCTTCTGTAATTGCTTCCCCGCTGAACATGGGTGTTGACTGGTCGGTCCATACCCCCAGTCTGCCTCTCTCTTTCCCTAGTAGGGTGTGACTCTGGGGAAGCTGAGCTCCAGGACACATTGGTGGGGTCTTCAATCCAGGGAAGCCTAGCCAGCATCCTGGTGGCATCTGGAACCTGGTGATTGAAAAGAGAGTTAACATATGAAGCCAAACAATTTGTTGAGCAATCATGGATCCCAAGCTTGGAATAGTGGAGAGGAAGTGTTAGGGAGGTACTCACTGCAGACTCTAGTGTAGTCCTGCTTTCAGGTATATATTTTGCAGTAGTTTATGGATACGTGTGCACATAAGCTCTCTCTCACAGAAACTGGTGTATATCTAGGTTATGGGACTTTGTTGGAAAGTGAACTACCTGAGATGAAATTAGAGTGTACTATTAAAGGAAAGGTCTCACCCGAGTAATGAAGCTGAAGGGTTGTCATTCCACACGTGAAGTCTCTGGATACATTCTGAGGTGAAGCATGTTGAGGTAGCAATCGTTGCTTTGGTTAGGTTGTGATCGGTAGATGCAATGTTATTTGGTTTGGATTGGGAGATGCATACGGGAAAGTGGGCCCTATCCAAGGGTTCCAGGACTGGGGGAAGTAGGGGCTCTATAGTGAAGATGTGAGGTTCCTGCTGTCTTAGGGTTCAAAAAGACAATCAATAGTTAATATTATCATCACATTATTTGTTAATTGGGTTACCTTTGAAAAGTCCCTTTGTTATGGTTTGCTGGACAGTATCCAGTATCTTGTATATAGCTGTGCTATTGGAAGCTTCTAATCTACTTGGTCTAGGCTTTTGAGAGAGTCCGCATATCAAATACATAGCCTATATATTAAAAAGATTCAGTTTGTCTTTTGAGAAACTTTGAGACATACAATTGATTTCCCCCTCTCATATTAATTAGCTCCTGATTTATATGTCTACATTTTGCTAGGAGTGTACATAAACACCATTCCCACCACCAAAGGACTGTGACCCATCCCTCCCGCCCACTCCCACCCCCCACTGGCCCAGGAAGCTACATGCCTACCCCTCACCACTGGGTTTTTACTTTGGTGCCCTACTTACAATTTGATCAGGTCCTGCTTTTAGTTTCCCTTTCAGATCTTCTTAGTCAGCTTCTGTTGATGAGTGGGATCATCCCATACTCATCTTTATCTTTCTGACTTAGTTCACTTAACATAATTCCTTCTAGCTCTGTCCAAGATGGGTCAGAGAAGGTGGGTTCATTGTTCTTGATAGCTGCATAGTATTCCATTGTGTATATATACCACAGCTTTCTCAGTCACTCATCTGGTATTGGGCACCTGGGTTGCTTCCAGGTTTTAGCTATTATGAATTGTGCTGCTATGAACATAGGAGTACACACCTCTTTTTGGTTGGGTGTTATGGAGTCCTTGGGGTATAACCCCAGGAGAGGAATTATTGGGTCATATGGAAGGTCCATGTCTAGCCTTCTGAGAGTTTTCCAGACTGCTCTCCACAGAGGCTGTACCAATTTACATTCCCACCAGCAATGTAAAAGGGTTCCTCTGTCCCCACATCCTCTCCAGCATTTGTTGCTGCTGTCCTTTTTGATGTATGCCATTCTTACAGGAGTGAGGTGGTATCTTAGTGTTGTCTTGATTTGCATTTCTCTGATAATCAGTGACTTAGAGCAGTTTTTCATATGTTTGTTAGCCTTTTGGATCTCCTCTGTGGTGAATGTTTTGTTCATTTCCTCTGCCCATTTTTGGATGGGGTCATTTGCTTTTTTGGTGCTAAGTTTGCTGAGCTCTTTATATATTTTGGTGATTAGTTTCTTGTCTGATGTCTGGCATGTGAAGATCTTCTCCCATTCTGTGAGGGGTCTCTCTGTTTGTTTAATAGTTTCTTTGGATGTGCAGAAGCTTTTCAATTTGATGTAGTCCCATTGGTTTGTTTCTGCTTTGGTCTTCCTTGCAATTGGGTTTGATTCATCAAAGATGTCCTTGAGGTGTATGTGGGAAAGTGTTTTACCAATGTTTTCCTCTAAGTATTTGATTGTTTCTGGTCTGACATCTAGGTCTTTGATCCATTTGGAGTTGATTTTTGTTTCTGGTGAGATAAAGTGGTTCAATTTCATTCTTCTGCATGTTTCAACCCAGTTTTCCCAGCACCATTTATTAAAGAGAGCCTCCTTTTTCCATTTAATCCTTTGGGCCCCCTTATCAAAGATTAGATGCCGATAGGTGTTGGGATTTACTTCTGGGCTTTCAATTCTGTTCCACTGGTCTGTATGCCTATTTTTGTTCCAGTACCATGCTGTTTTGATGATGATGGCTTTATAATATAGTTTAAGGTCTGGGAGTGTGATGCCTCCATTTCTGTTTCTTTTCCTTAAGATGGTTTTGGCAATTCTAGGTGTTTTCAGGTTCCAGGTAAATGATTGTAGTGTTTGTTCTATTCTCTTAAAGAAGCCTGGTGGAACTTTGATGGGTATTGCATTAAATTTGTATATGGCTCTGGGGAGAATATTCATTTTGATGATATTTATTCTTCCAATCCATGAGCATGGGATATCTTTCCATTTCTTGGTATCAGTTTCTATCTCCTTGAGTAGCGACTCATAGTTTTCAGTATACAAGTCTTTCACTTTTTTGGTCAACTTTATTCCTAGGTATTTGATTGATTTTGCTGAAACAGTAAATGGGAGTGATTTCTGGATGTCTTCTTCTTCAGATTTAGTGTTTGCATAAAGAAATGCCACTGATTTTTGTACATTGATTTTGTAGCCTGATACCTTGCTATATTGCCTAACAACTTCCAGTAATTTTCTACTGGATTCTTTAGGTCTTTCTATGTATACTATCATATCATCTGCAAATAGTGAGAGCTTGACTTCTTACCTTCCAATCTGTATCCCTTTGATTTCTTTCTCTTGCCTGATTGCTATGGCAAGAACTTCCAATACTATGTTGAAGAGTAACGGTGACAGTGGACAGCCCTGTCTAGTCCCCGATCTGAGGGGGAATGCTTTCAGCTTCTGTCCATTGAGTATGATGTTGGCTGTAGGTTTGCTATATATAGACTCCACTATCTTGAGGAATTTCCCATCTATTCCCATTTTCTGTAGAGTTTTGAGCATGAATGGGTGTTGGATTTTGTCAAAGGCTTTCTCTGCATCTATTGAGATAATCATGTGGTTTTTGGCTTTGCTTTTATTGATGTGATGAATGACATTGATTGATTTACGGATGTTGAACAAGCCTTGCATTCCTGGTATGAATCCCACTTGGTCATGATGAACTGTTGTTGAGGTTGTCTGGTGTCGGGCTGCACCGCGGAGAAGAGAGCAGACGTCCAGAGAAAAGGGGTACACAGATCTTTATTATAGGATGGGGGGGGAGGTTTGGTTCAGACCACGTGGAGCCAGCCAACAATGGCCGACCACGGGGGGAGAGCAGGGAGCGAGACCTCAGAGAGGGAGAGCCGAGAGCCCAGAGAGAGAGAGAGGGGAGGGGTGAGGGGGCTTTTTATTGGGCGACAACCAGGGGTGCCGTGTAGGGCCAGGATTGGTTGAAAGGGGGCACTCTAGGATTTAGTGGAGCATAGAAAAACCTGGAGGCGGAGACTGCATCAGAATAAGTCCTCAGCAACATCTCCTCCTATCCCTTTATATCTAAATGGACACAGTAAAGAAAAATGGAATGCAGCAGGCTTAAATGTTTTAGAGGAATGCCATGCTCGGGTGGGAAGATGTAGGACTTTCTGTGGAGGAGGGAAGGCTTAAATGGCTGCCAACCTTGTGAGATTTATGCGTCCTCCTGTGCTCAACCCCTCTTTAGAGAGAGAGACTTACCTGGAGAGACTCATCTCATAGGTTTAAGCGCAGCCTGCTCAACCATCTCTTCACAATATCTCTACATCTTTTCTATCTTTCTACCTAGTAATAGCATAAGATGTACAAAGTCTATAAAGGACTATCATGGGGCAGAAACCTTTTGGGCATAAGCCTACATGACATAACAAAATAGGAAGGGACACGAAGAGGAGAAGTAAAAGCCAGTGTGGAGTGAAGGGAAGGATTGGTGTGTAAAGGAGCATTCCCTGTTTGGGTGGGGAAAGGGGCAAGGGTACATAATGAGGGGGAGGCGGGAGGCATGACCCACCAAACAGAGGGGCTATTTGGCATTGTATAGTCCTCAAGGCAACAGTCTGTAAAGTCTATGAATTACTCAGGATCAGTCTATGAAAAACCAGCAATGTGAAGGGAAGGAAGCTGCTGTAAAATTGTTTAAAGTGTCCGAAGGGTATACCAGCAAGTCCGATAGAAGTCTCAGTCCAAAGTAGGCGACTGGGGGAGAAATGGCAGGGGATGAAATGCTGCATGAGGAAGGTCAGCCTCTGGAATTCTGCTTTTCTGTAGATTGTGAGCTGGAACCGCCAAAACGTGACAGGTCAAAGCAAAAGCAGGAAAGGCAGACAAGCAGTAAAAAGGTTCTGTCCTTGGAGTCTGCGAATCAGATTCTTCAGATCGCGTTGAGTGACATCTAGGGTTTCGGGGGGTGTGCCACGGTAGTCGTGCCATCTAGTGAGTGACGTCAGGGTGTGCAGGGGTTCAGATGGTTTTTCCGGGATTCCTGTAAAGAAACACAAACAATCTGCTTCTCGTGGTTAGCAGGGCATCTGATTTGAATGCTTTATAGAAGAAGAGGTTTGGTGCCTTGACCAACTGAGTATTGGGGGATGTATCTTTCCTATTCATTTATGATTACATTTTATATTATTTGTCATGGTAGTCAGCCGTTTATCTGGAAGGTCCTGGGTGATTCATGGGGAAAAAGACCTTATCTTTTAACAAAGACTCTAAGGTGTAGGGAAGAGGGAACTATCTTATCTCTTTTTTTTTTTTTTTTGTATCTTGCCTTTTGTTGCCCTAGTTGTTCTTGTTGTAATTATATTGTTGTTATTGCTGATATTGTGGTTGTTGGATAGAACAGAGAGAAATGGAGAGAGGAGGGAAAGACAGAGGGAGATAAAGATACCTGTAGACCTGCTTCACCGCCTGTGAAGTGATTAAAAAAAAAGAATTATAGGACCTATTGTGAGCAGAAGAAGTAAAACAAGCTAGGGTCCCACAACTAAGGGTATACAGGTAAGGAAGGGGGAATGTATCCATTGATATGAAGAGGTAGGAGCATATCTCAAGTCTAAGGGAAGCAGTCAGTGAATGTGATGTCCAGGGGAACAGCCATTTGTCTTTGGGGGTAGTAAAGGATGTCCGTGGCATGGGTGATGTTATAAAGAGAAACATCTTTAAATTGTTGGCTGACAAAGGCAGGCATATGGTGGCAAGACAAGATACACCAGTTAAGTTTACAAGAATATGTGAATGTTGCTAATTCACATAGGTTGGATATGGAGGAACTTCTTACAGTTTAATACCTTACCGTATGAACAGATGATTCCTCATATGAAGGCTTGATAGCTGTAATCACTTACTTGTGAAAAACAATAAAACTTGTAACAAGTTAGAGGTTTACTATAATTGACTTTGGACTATAAGCAGACTCAGGTTACTTAGAGAGTTAATGCATGTTAGTAACAATGGTTTTAACATTTAGAGTACTTCTGAGCAGATGGGTCATACAAAAAATTTTTGGTCATTCAGCACACTCACTCACAAAACACAACTGGCCATTCATAACATAAGACATTCAGGGAAGGGGTAGGAGAGAGGGCTCTGTGAGCCAACTTTTGTAGGTTCTGCCATGCCATATTATGGATCCTGGGATGTATCCTGCATCTGGTCCTCTTGTGTTATTTCTTGTTCTTCAGGAATAACAGCGCCATCCTGCGGGTATTGTCGGACATGGCGGGCAGGAACCCAGACAGGTTTAGAGAAATTTTGAGGGAAAATGCATGCGAAACCCCTTCCCATGGTCAATAATGGGTCAGGCCCTTTCCAAACTTTATCGAGTGGGTCTCTCCATTTGACCTTAATAGATGGGAGGGTAGATGGTGTTTGCCAGTGAAGAATAATAGGGGGTAAGGCTGAGTTATTGTAAATATTAAAGAGATTTAACGTAGTTAAGGCTTTTGCTAGCTGGATATTTGGGGGATATGTTCCTCCTTTATCTTTATTTAGTTGAGCCTTCAGAGTTTGATGGGCCCTCTCGACAATGCCTTGTCCCTGTGGATTGTAGGGAATGCCCGTGGTATGAGTAATATTCCAGAGGGAACAAAAATCTTTAAATTGTTTACTTGTAAACATAGGTGAATTGTCTGTTTTCAAAAATAATGGGACCCCCATAACGGCAAAACAAGAGAGCATATGGCTTACAAGCTTTTTAGCACTTTCTCCTGTCTGAGCTATAGCCCACATAAATTTAGAAAAGGTATCAATTGAGACAAACACATATTTTTGTTTGCCAAAGTTTGGTATGTGGGTGACATCAATTTGCCAAATAGCATTAGCTTTTAAACCTCGGGGATTAACCCCAAGGGTCTGGATAGCAGGTGTCTTTATGAGACTTGCACAAGAAGAGCATGTAGCGAGGATATGTTTTAACTGTGATACAGGAACATCAGGGAATCGAGCTTGAAGGCCTTTAAGATTAACATGGGTTAGAGAGTGAAAATTAGCAGGATCAGAGACAGAGACTGGGAAAGTTCCTGTGGAGGCAAGGCGGTCAACTGCGGCATTCCCTTTGGACAGGGAACCAGGAAGAGGGCTGTGGGAGCGAAGGTGTTGAATATACAGTGGTTGGGTTCGAGAACAGAGCATAGAGGCGATTTGAATCAAGAGAGGGGAAAGTGGGTTGTCATCAATTTTCACATACGAACGAGCAAGCCATGGAAGTAAGTTAACAGTATACACACTGTCAGAAAAAAGGTTGAAGGATTCTGGTACAGCTTTTAGTGCAAGAAAAACAGCATAAAGTTCTTTGTACTGAGGGGAATTATCAGGAAGCTCAGTAAAGAGAGGTTTAGGAGATTGTTTGTCTGGGTAATATATAAGGGCAGCAGCTCCCCTTTTTCCGCCATCAGTAAAGATTGTAGGAGCAGAGGGAATGGGATCCCGAGAGAAAAGTTTAGGTGCTAGTAGAGGCAGAAGAGGTAAAGAAGCTATCAATTTATTAGAAGGAAAATGGTTATCTATTTGTCCTGGAAACCCCACGAAGCTTATGGCAAAGCGGGAATGATGGCGTATAAGCCACTCTGTATCTGTGAGAGAAAAGGGCAGAATGATTAAATCCGGTTCTTTCCCTAAGACCTGCACAGACCTATTTCTTCCTTGGCGAACCATGAATGCTAACGCATCTATCTCAGTGAGGAGTCTTGGAGCTCCTCCTACTGGCGTGTGAAGCCATTCGAGAACCCCATGGTCTTGCCACAGTGCCCCTACTACTGTGGGGGTGGAGTTGAAGATTAGAAGGTTTACCGGAGAGGAGGGGGAGAATTGAACAAGGTGCATGTCCTGGAGGGCCTGGTTAACCCTTTCCAGTGCCAAGGAGGCCTCAGGAGTTAATTTACGTTTTGAAGAGGGCTGTTTGTTTCCTTTCAACAGGTCAAACAGTGGTTGGAGGCAGCTTGTGGGCAGATAGAGATACTGCCTAAGCCAATTTAAATTTCCTAGAAAACTTTGTAAAGAAGCAAGAGTAAGGTTAGAAGGGAAGGTAACATTAGGTTTTAAGGGACGAATTTGCGTTAGAGAAATCTCTGAACCTAGGAAGGATATTGGAGGGATTAGCTGTATCCTCTCAGGGGCTACATTAAGGCCGCTTTTCTTTAATGCAGGAATGAGAAAATCACGTAAGGCATAGAGATCTGTATCTGATTTTCCCCATATTAAAATATCATCTGTATAATGAAAAATATTAAGGCCCTTATGAATATATGGGACAAGGGCAGATTTAACAGCCTCCTGACAAATCGTAGGACTATTGGCCATACCCTGGGGCAGCACCACCCATTCAAATCTATCAGCGGGGCTGGCATTATTAATAGACGGAACAGAGAAGGCAAAACGTTTACAATCTCGCGGATGCAAGGGGATAGAGAAAAAACAATCTTGTATATCAATAGCTATGATTGGAATTCCCGTGGGAATTGCAGAAGCAAGAGGCAAACCCCTTTGGGGGGAGCCCCAGACCTGCATGGTTTTATTTACTGCACGGAGATCTTGAAGGAGGCGCCATTTTCCTGAGCGCTTTTTAATCACAAAGACAGGAGTATTCCATGGGCTTCGAGAATGACGAATGTGTCCCAAGGACAACTGCTCTCGGACGAGCTCTTTTAAAATTTTTAGCTTATCCCTAGGTAAAGGCCACTGTTCCACCCAGACAGGCTCATTAGAAAGCCAGCTTAAGCGGGGTGTTTGGCTACGAACAGTGGCATTTAGTATTGGGGGTGCTGAATAGACCTGGTATCGCGGGAATGAGTTTTACGCTCTGCAGAGGCGTCTGTGGATATCCTAACATTAAGACATTCCAGAAGATCCCTGCCCAGTAAGTTGGTGCTAATATTAGCTACCAAAGGGCGGAAGTGTCCAGTAGAACCTTCTGGGTCTTCCCACATAAGCGAGTCTCGTGTGTAAAATGCTCTCGTCATCCCTCCTATTCCATGTAAACTGGGTCCAGGGATGAGTTCCCAATCTTGGGGAATCTCTTCTTGCCTTAAAATCGTCTTTGCTGCCCCCTTGTCAATCAAAAATTTAAAAGGAATGTTGCCTATCTTTACTGTCATAGAAGGGTGACCTTGTTCTAAAACAAGAGTGGTCCACAAAATCTCAGGCCCCGAATTTGTACTATTCAGGGGCGAACCATCTTTATGAAATTGGGACCAACAATCTCTCTTCCAATGAAACCCCTTACGACATTTTGGACAAACGGTACGTGGTCTCTGGCTCCCTGACTGAAAGCGGGGTTGCTCAGGCTGGAGGCGTGGTTTCCCTGACTGGAGGCATGGTCGCAACTTATCAGGACATTGGTTACGCCAATGTCCTTGGCGACCGCACTGAAAGCAGGCCCCGTTTTGCTTACGTGGGGCAACTGCATAGACCTGCGTCGTAGCGGGTGTCCCATAATTGCCTGATGTAAGTTCCTGTGTCGCTAGAATCCAATTATCTGGGTGTAGGTGTTTAAAATTAAGGCATACCTGACGGAATTGTGGTGTCATGCCTTCCCAGACAATAGAGCGCAGGAGTAGTGTGCGGACGTCAGGATTATAAACCTTTCTCTCTAAGCTTCTCTTCACCCTTGAGATGAAGCTTGCCAATGACTCATCAGAGCCTTGGTGAAAAGAGTTAATGGGAGCTGATGGATCTACATCAGGTGTGGTCACCCTTTCCCATGCTTGTGTTGCACAGATGCGTACCTGTTCAAAATAACCAGTTGGAAACCTGGCTTCTGCCTGCTGAGCTCCAGATTCATAAGCTCCTGCTCCAAACAAAGCATCAAAATTCCATTCTACCTGTTTGTTACTATTTTCCTGCGATTGCCTAGAGCACTCATTGCGGAAACATGCC
This sequence comes from Erinaceus europaeus, assembly GCF_950295315.1. NCBI lineage: Eukaryota > Metazoa > Chordata > Mammalia > Eulipotyphla > Erinaceidae > Erinaceus > Erinaceus europaeus. Next base: position 22,468,960 of record NC_080185.1, read on the forward strand.
TGCCACTGAAGATAGAGTGGGTTTGGGAGTGCAGCACGAGCCAGTTCTTTCCAGTCTTGTGGTATATTTAAATGATGGTAAAAGCTTCTCAAAACGGACTTGGTCCATGGAGAGTGCATACCATCCTCCCTGACTGCTTGCCTGAGCGTTCCAAGGTCTTTTGAGGAATATGGCTGCCACGGCTGAGGATTTTGTTTAGAAGGGGCCAAGTTTACCGGGAATGTGTGGATTTGGTCCGATGGCGCGGGAGAGGGAGCTACAGAAGTGGAAAGTTCAGTAGAAACTGCTGTAGTGGCTGCAGGGGAGACTAAACGCATATCTACGGGGACGGAGCTCCCGGGGTGGACTGCACATGGTTTAAAATCCTTAAATGCTGAAAAAATATCCTTTAGCTCTCGTATCTCAGCCACTAGGTCCCTTAATGGTGACGTATCAGCAGGGGGCGGGGTCAGGGACGAGGAAGCCTCAGGCGGAGCTGAAACCGCGGCAGCAGGGGCCGGGGGCAGGGTCAGGAAAACGGAAGCTGCAGGCAAAGCTGAAACCGCGGCGGCAGGGGCCGGGGGCGGAGCTGAAACCGGAACGGCAGGGGGAGGGGCTAGAGAACCGGAAGCCTCACGGGAAGCAGGGGGCGGGGACAGAGAAGCAGAAGGAACTGAACACGTGTCTGCCACAGAAGGGACCGAACACTTGTCTGCAGAAGGAGCCGAACACGTGTCTGTGGGGACAGCTGGGGGAGGGGTCAAAGGAGCGGCAAAACACGTGTCTTCAGGGGCAGTGGGGGGATGGGTCGTGGAAGCGGAAGCTGCCGCAGGAGAAACCGAACACGTGTCTCCGGAGGCAGTGGTTTGGGGGCTGACTGCAGATTGCTTAGGGTGTTTAAGTCCTAAGCAAATATCCTTTAACTCCTGTATCTCAGCCTCAAGGTCACTTAACCTTTTGGCAGGAGGCCTTGTACATATCCTGAAAATAGTAAATATAGCCATGAGAACCCATGGTGTAGCAAAAATTAAAGCGTCTCTGAGATCGAAAGCCTGTCCCAGGAGAGAAGGATAGAATGTCTGGGACACCTCCTCATAAAACGGAAAAAATCCCATGGTGGAGGGAAACACAGGGCCACAGAAGCGGGCGGATTCCACTTACCTGTGTCTGGGCGGTTTCGGAGACCTCAGGCCGGGCGTGGTGTGGGTACGGAACACAATGGGCGCCAGATGTTGTTGAGGTGGTCTGGTGTCGGGCTGCACCGCGGAGAAGAGAGCGGACGTCCAGAGAAAAGGGGTACACAGATCTTTATTATAGGATGGGGGGGAGGTTTGGTTCAGACCATGTGGAGCCAGCCAGCAATGGCCGACCACGGGGGGAGAGCAGGGAGCGAGACCTCAGAGAGGGAGAGCCGAGAGCCCAGAGAGAGAGAGGGGAGGGGTGAGGGGGCTTTTTATTGGGCAACAACCAGGGGTGCCGTGTAGGGCCAGGATTGGTTGAAAGGGGGTACTCTAGGATTTAGCGGGGCATAGAAAAACCTGGGGGCAGAGCCAGGATTGGTTGAAAGGGGGCACTCTAGGATTTAGCGGAGCATAGAAAAACCTGGGGGCGGAGACTGCATCAGAATAAGTCCTCAGCAACAATCTTTTTGATGTGTTGCTGTATCCGGTTGGCCAAGATCTTGTTTAATATTTTGGCATCTATGTTCATCAGAGATATTGGTCTGTAGTTTTCCTTTTTTGTTCTGTCCCTATCAGCTTTTGGTATCAGGGTGATGTTGGCTTCATAAAAGGTGCAAGGGAGTATTCCTGTTTCTTCAATCTTATGGAATAGCTTAAGAAGTATGGGTATTAACTGTTTCCTGAAAGTTTTGTAGAATTCATTTGTGAAGCCATCTGGTCCAGGACTTTTGTTGTTGGGGAGATTCTTAATAACGGTTTCAATTTCTTTGTCTGTGATTGGTGCATTTAGATTTTGTAGTTCTTCTTGGTTCAGTTTTGGAAGTGCATAGGTTTCTAGGAATTGTTCCATTTCTTCCAGATTCTCTAGCTTGGTGGCATATAGTTCTTTATAGAAGTTTCGCAGAATTCTCTGGATTTCTGTGGTGTCAGTTGTGATATCTCCTGCATCGTTTACAATTCTATTAATTTGAGTCTTCTCTCTTTTTTGTTTGGTGAGTCTGGCTAGGGGTTTGTCAATTTTGTTTAATCTTTCAAAGAACCAACATTTGGCTTCATTGATCTTTTGTATGGTTCTTTTATTTTTGATGTTGTTTATTTCTGCTCTAACTTTAGTGATTTCTGTCCTTCTGGTTGCTTTAGGGTTCCTTTGTTCCTCTTCCTCTAAGTCCTTGAGGTGTGTAGTAAGGTCGTTCATTTGGGCTTCTTCTTGGTGTTTAATATGTGATTGTATATGTTTCCCTCTCAGTACTGCTTTCGCTGTGTCCCAAATATTTTGATAGGTTGTGTCTTCATTTTCATTAGTTTCCAGGAACATCTGAATTTCCTGTTTGAGTGAGTCTCTGACCCAGTGGTTCTTAAGGAGCATGTTGTTTAGTTTCCAAATTCTATGTCTTTTAATAATTTTCCGTTTGTTGTTAAAAGTTAGTTTTACTCCACTGTGGTCTGAGAAGATACTTGGGATGATTTCAATGCTCTTGAATTTATTGATGCTGTCTTTGTGGCCTAACATGTGGTCTATCCTTGAGTATGTGTTGTGTGGATTTGAAAAGAAGGTGTATTCCAGTTTTTTGGGGTGGAGGAGTCTGAAAATGTCCAAGAGGTCTAGTCTGTCAATCTCTTCATTCAATTCTCTTGTATCTTAATTGGTTCTCTGCTTTGTTGATCTGTCTAAGTGTGAGAGTGGGGTATTGAAGTCTCCCACTATTATTGTATTACTATTGATGTATTTTTGAAATTCTTTCAATAGGTGTTTAATGTATTTAGATGGTCCCTCGTTGGGTGCATAGATGTTAATAATTGTTAAGTCTTCTTGGCTGATTGATCCTCTAATCATTATGTAATGTCCTTACCTATCTTTTTATTTAATTTAAAATCTATCGTGTCTGAGATGAGAATGGCTGTTCCTGCCCTTTTTTGTGGACGGTTAGCCTGTATGATAGTTTTCCATCCTTTCACTTTAAGTCTGTGTTTATCTTGTTGTGACAGATGGGATTCTTGCAAGGAGCATATGGTTGGGTTATGTTTTCTGATCCATCCCCCCACCCTGTGCCTTTTGATGGGTGAGTTTAAGCCATTGACATTTATTGATATTATGGATTTAATGTATTGTAGTGCCATTGTTCTAAAAAACGATTTGTTTACTCTGATATATTACAAGTATTATAGTGATGTTCTTGTTTATAAGAGGTCTTTTAGTACCTCTTTCAGGGCCGGCTTGGTGATAGTTGCTTCCTTTAACTGTTGTTTGTCTAAGAAGGTTTTGATCCCTCCATCTAGCTTGAATGAAAGTCTAGCAGGATATATTATCCTTGGTTGAAACCCTTTTTCATTCAGGGCTCGATATATATCTTGCCACTCCCTTCTGGCTTTTAGAGTTTGAGTTGAGAAATCTGCAGAAAGTCTTATGGGTTTTCCCCTGTATGTGACTTTTTGTTTCTCTCTTGCAGCCTTTAGGATCCTTTCTTTATCCTTACTTCTTCTCATTGTGACTATGATGTGTCTTGGTGTTTTCAGGTCTGGGTTGATTCTGTTTGGTACTCTCTGGGCCTCTTGCACCTTGATATCCTTTCTGTTATTCAGGTCTGGGAAATTTTCTTGTATTATTTCCTCTAGAATGTTTGCTTCCCCTTCCTCTCTTTCTTCCTCTGGCAGGCCAATTATACGAATGTTACTTCTTTTGAGATCATCCCATATGTCTCTGTTGTTGTTTTCAGTATCTCTCAATCTCTTTTTAAGCTCTTTCACCTCTTTCTTAGTTTTCTCTAACTCATCCTCTGTCTGACTAATTCTGTTTTCTGCTTCTGTTAGTCTGCTTTCCCTTGCCTCAGCTTCTTTCTTCATTACAGCTATTTCAGCTTTCAGTTCTCTAATTGTCTCAAGATAATCAGTATTTTCCTTGGGGGTCTCAACTGTTGTTTCCCTAATACTGCCATTCCTTTCCTCCAATGTTGTTTTCATTTCTGTGATTAATAAGTTTATTATTGCTTGCATACTTTTCTTATCTATGGTTACTTCTGACTGATTTGTGGTTTCTTCTGGGTTCTTGTCTTCATTCATTGGGGTAGCAGTTTTATTTGTTTTTAATTTACCCATTGTTTTTTTATTTATGTGTTTCTCTCTTTTTTTTTTTAATGCTCTGTTGTTCCTCAGTTGTTGTGATTTGAGCACAAGTAACACTGTACTAAATACCTTTATGAAAATTGCACTCACCAACCTCCGGAATTACAGTAGCAACTGAAGTAAGTATTGAAGGAGTTTAATCGTTACCAGTTAGCCAAAAAAATTTCTCCAGTCCGTGAAAAAATAGTAACCAAATCCCAGTGAAGAAAGAGAAAAGAAAGAGAGGATAGCAAGAATAGACAGTTATGCAAATCTACTATCCAGTGTATATTCTAGGGGTAATAAGAGTGTAAAGGGAACTAGAGCAGATATACACACATAGAGAGTCCACTCTGGGTCAGATTTCTTCCCCAAAGTAATTCACAAATTCAGAAAGGCAAAGAAGAAAGAAGTGTATGACAAGATAAAAAAAATAATAATAAAAAAGGAGATAGAGAGAGATAAGAGAGAGAAAAGGGAGAAGATAAGAAGAAGGGTTGTAATTAAAGAGCAGTGCGAGGATCTTCCCAAATGTGTATCAGTGATTTTAAAAAAAAAACAAAAAACCCTGTTTGGTGGTATGGGGTATCCTGCTAGTAGCTGGTCCCAGGCACTGCTTATGGGGGGTGGGGGCGGTGGGAAGGATGTATGCTTGAAAATTAAAAGGAAGAAAGAAGAATTTTTTTCCCCTATTCTAATTCTTAACCCAAATTAAGTTATAGACACATCCTTGGTATGACCGCTATGGCCCCTTATTGGCTGGCCTGCTAAAGGCAGAAAATCCTATTGTTTACACGAGATGTGTCCGGAGCTCCAAGGCTAGCCGCTTCTCAGTCCGCCATCTTCCGGGAAACCCCTCCCTCCAGAATTTTTTAAAGGATTTCTAAAAAATGAAAACTAGCTCCAAATCCTTTGATCCAATGAGAGCTATACTCAAGAAGTCTTTGGATCTGTTCTCAGGGCCGTGGTGGACCCTGGAGACTCCCAAGAGGAAGCCCCCGAGCTAAAGTGCTCTCTCCGGTTCCTCTGCCCGCCGCGCTCTGCGACCGGCGGAGGAGCCGCCTTCCTGGGCGGGCGGAGGACAATGCCCAGCGCACTCGCCTTGCCCGGCGCCCTGGGAATTCTGGAGCCCCGCTAGTCCGTGTCACCTTTACTCTAATTCTTAACCCAAATTAAATTGTACTCACTTTTTGGTGTCATCCCTTATTAATTGGCCTGCTAAAGGCAGAAAATCCTACCGTTGCCGACGATGCGGTCAGAGCGCTCGCTGTCACGACTTCTCAGTCCGCCATCTTCCTCTCCCCCCCCCCATTGTCCTTTAAGTATGAAGGAGAAAACCTTCCCAAACATACAAAGACTGAGGAATTCACCACTGCCAACCCTGCCTTGTAAGAATTACTGAAAGGAGTCCTACAGGAAAAGAAGTAAAAGAGGTCATCTGAGGTAAAATATAAATGGGAACTTAAACAATAGCAACAAAAAGAACAAACATAGGAAAAGACAAGGCAGAAAGGACAGAGTGGCATGACCAATGATGGTGAGCCATGGCCAACTACCAAAGACCTAGGTATCAGAACAGAGACTCTTAAATCCTAATCTTTGTCTCACTTTTGCTGGAAGCAGGAGGAAAACTGCTGGGTGAGATGGGTCAGGAAGAAAGGAATGAATATAAGATAGTTCCACATGTAGGTGGAATTTGTGAGAGATAATTATAAAGGGAGAACACAGGATGAAACATAAAGTGGGGTTGGGTCACTGCACCAAAGCAAGGGACTTTAGAGAGGGAAGGGAATAGGAGGTGTGGGGAGAAAGGGTGATTTGAGTCCTTGATAGGGGATTGGTAAGAGTATGTAGCAGACATCTGCTATGCAAAATTGAGAAACCATACACATGTATAAACAAAGGTGCCATAATTTTGGGGTAGATTGCATAATGGTTATGAAAAGACACTTTCAATGCTCTGGTTTTAAAAAAAAGATTTAAAAAGTGCTATATTTCATTATCCCCCTAATTAAAAAAAAACCACTCTCATTTCAATGAGACCATTAGCTGGTTCTTTAGAGCTTAAAATTAAATGGAACCATTGGCAAGGCTCAACAAGAAAAAAAAGAAAGTTATGGTCAAAACAATAAGAAATGATAGAATGAAATTACAATAGATGATGCAAAAATGCAAAGTGTAATAAGAGAATATTATGCAAACAAATGAATAACCTAGGTGACATGGACTTATTCTTGGTGTTATGTCACCTCCCAAAACTAACTCAAAAGGAAGTAGACAGCCTGAACGGGTCAATTACTAGTGCAGAAAATGAAATGGTAAGTAAAAGCCTCCCTGAAAATAAAAGCCCAGGTCCAGATCATTTAAAGAACTAACAATGATCTTACTCAAACTCTTCCAAAACATTTAGGTGGGAGAAACACTTCCAAACACATTCTATGAGTGTCACTCTTGTCTCTAAGTCAGAGGTAGACTCTACAAAAAGAGAAAACAACTGACCAATATCCCTGATGAACACTGACACAAAAATCTTCAACAAAATCTTAGCAAATTGAATTCAACAACATAAAAAGAAAATAATCCATCAAGACTATGTGAGATTCAACCCCAGCATGCAGAGATAGTTCCATAAACACAGATCAATCAGTGGAATACACATTAAAAACAGCATATAATTATATATATAGATATTCAACACCCATATATGATAAAGACCTTTAAGATATTGGGAATATGCCATATGGGAGGTGACACATTAGATAAAGTTGTGGACTCTCAAGCATGAGTTTCCAAGTTTGATCCCTAGCGTCATATGTACCAAAGTGATTCTCTCTCTCTCTCTCCTTCCTACCCTCTTCTCCTGCCCCCAATACATACAAAAAATCTTTAAAAATAAATTGGTAATAGAAGGAACACTCCTCAATATAATAAATGTTATATATTATAAACCCTGACCAATGTCATACTCAATAGGGACAAACTAAGAGCTCTTAGCCTAAAACTTAGAACTTGACAAGTATATCCACTCTCATCACTACTGTCAATATAGTCCTGGAAGTCCTTGCTAGAGCAGGGCAAGAAAAGTATCTTTAGGATTGAGTGGTGGCACACCTTGTGGAGTGCACATGTTATAGTGTGCAGGGACCTGGGTTCAAGCCCCCATCCCCACCTGCAGGGGGTAGGCTTTGCAAATGGTGAAGTAGTGCTGCAGGTGACTCCCTCTCTATCTCCCTTCCCTCTCAATTTCTGGTTGTCTATATCCAATAAATAAACAAACATAATAAAAATTAAAAAAGAAAAATATCTTTAAATAATCCAAGTTAGAAATAAAGAAGTTAAGCTGACATTGTTTGTAGAAAACATAATATGCACAGAAGACCCTAAACATTCCACCAAAAGACTACTAGACAATCTCAATAAATTCAACAAAGTGGCAATATATAAAATAAATATACAAAATCTTTTACATACATTCTGAATGTAAATGATAAGTCAGAGGAAAGAGAAATTAAGGAATCAGTCCCACTCACCCCTGAAACAAAAGAGATAAAAATACTTTGGAGTAAATGTAACAAAAGAGGTGAAAGGCCTCTACAGCAAAAACGAAACAATCCTGTTAAAAAATTAGAGAGGGGGCTAGGTGGTAGTGCAGTGGGTTAAGAGCACATGGTGCAAAGCGCGCAGATGGACTTAAGGATCCCGGTTCGAGCCTCCTGCTCCCCACCTGCAGGGGGGTCGCTTTACAAGTGGTGAAGCAGGTCTGCAGGTGTCTATCTTTCTCTCCCCCCCGTCTTCTCCTCTTCTCTACATTTCTCTCTGTCGTATCCAACAATAATGACAGCAATAACAACAACAAGGACAACAAAAGGGAAAAAATGGCCTCTAGGAGCAGTGGATTTGTAGTGCAGGCACTGAGCCCCAGCAATAACCCTGGAGACAAAAAATTAAATTTAAAAATTTTTAAAAGAAAATAAAGAGTTAGAGATACACAAAAAGAAGTGGAAGGAAATACTTTATTCATGGATTGGCCATTATACCTAAAGCGATTTGGATTCACTGCAGTCCCTATCAAAATGCCAGTGATCGACTTCAAAGAAGTAAAAAAAATCCTAACATTCATGAGAAACCATAAAAGACCATGCATAGCCAAAATAATTCCAAGAAAAAGGAGAGACAGAAACATCATATTCCCCAAGTATACTACACCACAGTAGCAGAATAGAGTGCAGAAATAAACACACACACACACACACACACACACACACACACACACACACACGGAAATATAACATGAAAAAGAGCCAAAACAATTCAATGGGGAAAATAAGGTCTCTTCAACAAATTGTGTTGGGAAAAAACTGGACGGCCACATGTAGAAGGATAAAACTAGGGAGTAGGGCTGTAGCACAGCGGGTTAAGCACAGGTGGCACAAAGCGCAAGGACTGGCGTAAGGATCCCAGTTCGAGCCCTGGCTCCCCACCTGCAGGGGAGTCGCTTTACAGGTGGTGAAGCAGGTCTGCAGGTATCTATCTTTCTCTCCCCCTCTCTGTCTTCCCCCTTCTCTCTCCATTTCTCTCTGTTCTATCCAACAACGACGACAACAATCATAACTACAACAATAAAACAACAAGGGCAACAAAAGGGAATAAATAAATAAAATTAATTTAAAAAAAGAAGAATGAAACTAGACCATCCCTTAACACCATACACTAAAAATAACTCAAAGTGGATTAAAAGCTTGGCTGTTAGACCTGAAACTATACAATACATAGAAGAAAATATAGGTGAAATACTTAATTAACTTAACATCAAAGATGTATTTGGAGAGTTAAAGTATGGGCAAGGGAAAGAATAAGCAAATGGGACCACATTTGATTAAAAAGCTTAGACCAAGGAGAAAAGAAGCAACCGGTGGTGTTACTTTATAAGACATATGTAAATATATGTATATATATGTAAATAAATATATATGTAAATATATATTTAATATATATATTTACATATATATATGTAAATATATATATGTAAATAAATATATATGTAAATAAATATATGTATATATATATATATGTACTTTATAAGACATATGTAAATATATGTAAATAATGTCAAGGGACATGAACTATGATGATGTTGTGTATGATACAGCAAATTGTAACAATGGGATCTTCAAAGTTAACCCAATTTCCAAATAATTTGATTTTGGCAATAACTATCTATTGCCTTCTTAAACCCTAAGACAGCAGGAATCTCCCGCTTCCTCTATAAAGCCCATATTTCCCCCACTCCTGGAACCTCTAGGGTGGGGCTCACTTTCCTGCATGCTTCTCTCTGTTGGTAACATGTGTAAGCCTGATAGAGCTTAGGGAGAACTACCCCCATCTTTGGATGGAGGTCTGAGAAGATAACCTCTTGGTAAGTCTCTCTCAACCGAGGTGAGCATAAGGGGGGGGAAACTCAGACTTGGTTCTTTCCTTCTTGACTCTCAGGCCCACAGATACCCCAGTACTTCCCTCCATTAACCACAGGCCACATGGCCGCAGATTCACTTATTCAATGTCACCTTCTGATCACAGAAGAACACACCTTATCACACACTTCATCACACACCTCAGACCCCAGACAAGAGAAATTCCAAACTATATGGCCTTTTGATATTCATCTTCTCTCTGTCTCACCCTACGAGTTTAACCCCTATGCTTCTCTCAAATACCTTTGGATAATTAAGTTGCTTGTGTCATGGAGAATAACTGTCTTGTATCTCATCAATTCCTGTCATACCAGCCCCCTACCTTAGGGTCATGCTGACTGTTAAGAAACCTGTAATTTCTGTCATATTTCAACAATAATTACCTCCATTACTTTTCTATTTAACTCATGTCAATTTTGCTAATAAACGGACTCTAGGATTCTGGGACTCTAGGACTCAGATTCTAGGCACGCTAAGAGTCCCCTGGTGTCTTTTACTTCGTGTCACCCCTGTCGTGAGTGAGAAAGAACCAGCCCGTTACCTTTCCCCTGGAGACCACCCCGCCGGAGAGGGAGAGAGTTACCCCAAAATTTCTCAATAAATATCAAATGATATTGCATCTGTTGATTCCATCCTAATCAATTCAACGAGTACCACCTCGGCATGCTTCACTTCAGACTGTGTCCAGAGATGTCAGGTGTGGAGTGTCAACCCTTCAGCCTCATTACCCAGGTGAGACCTTTTCTTTCTCATGGGATTCTCTAATTCCATTTCAGGTGGTTCACTTCCTAACAAAGTTTCAAAACCTAGATATAAACCAGGTCCCATGAGATAGAGCATATATACACATGTATCCATAAATTAGGTCAAAATATATACCTGAAAGCAAAAGTGCACAATAGTCTGCAATGAGTTAATATATGCAGCAAGCAAGCAGAAAGACCTAAAAAGACACCATAAAGTTCCTAATGAAATAGTGTCTACTTAGACTTAGATACCCTCCTCACCTACTTCCTATTACACTTCCCTCAGTTACTCCAAAGCTCACCTTATCAAAGTAAGGACTGTACAAGCTGAATAAGGGCAAGAGACTGGCATATTTTCATGATGACTCTTTAGTTACTATCAGGCCACCCCATCAGCTGGGGCCCTAGTCCTGGGAGTCCCACACAGACATGATGGTCCTAGATCTCGAATAGATCCCTCTCTCCATGGTCACTGGTCATCTCCATCAGGAACAACACAATAGACCCCTTTGTGGGCCCGTATAGGACCTTGCCATAAATGTGGATCAACAACGGTAGAGAATGTTCCATCCTCAGAAGGAAGGCTGGATAACATACTTGCTCAGATCTACTACAGGGTTGCAGAGGTCACATAGGCTCCTAAGCTGAATATGGGCCCCAGATCAAATCAGTGGGGTCTACAGTCAACAATATTTATACACTTTTCCCATATTTGGGAGCTACTGTCTTCCCTGATCCAGCTTTATAGCCCTTTTTCCAGCCATGACATCATCTCCGCAGACAATAACTTGGGTCCATCTGCATATCAGATGTCAGGCTCAGACAAAAACTAGTAAAGTCATGGGCCCTTTGGAATATAACTAAAACAGGCCTACAAGCTATCTTCAAAATGGAGACCCCAAATCTTCATCTACAATATTCCAGCCTTTAGGTTCATCATTAGTCAACAATTTGTTTGGCTTTATATGTTAACTCTTTTTCAGTCACCAGTTTCCAGATGCTACCATGATGCCAACCAGACTTCCCTGGGCAGAAAACCCCACCAATGTATCCTGGATCCCCATTTCCCCAGAGTCTCATCCCACTAGGGAAAGAGAGAGACAGGATGGGAGTATGGATCAACCTTCTAATGCCCATGTTCAGCAGGGAAGCAATTAACAGAAGCCAGACCTTCCACCTTCTGCACCTTATAATGACCCTGGGTCCATATTCCCATAGGGATAAAGAATAGGAAAGCTATCAGGGGAGGGGATGGGATATGGAGTTCTGGTGTTGGGAATTGTGTGGAGTTGTACCGCTCTTATCCAATGGTTTTTGTCAGTGTTTCCTTTTTTTTTTTTGTCTCCAGGGTTATCACTGGGGTTTGGTGCCAGCACTATGAATACACTGCTCCTGGAGGCTATTTATCCCATTTTTGTTGCTCTGTTGTTGTTATTGTAATTATAGATGTTGTTGGTAAGGACAAAGAGAAATGGAGAGAGGAGGGGAAGACAGAGAGGAGGAGAGAAAGACACTTGCATACCTGTTTCACCGCTTGTGAAGTGATTCCCCTGCAGGTGGGAAGCCAGGGGGCTCGAACCGAGATCCTTGTGCCAGTCCTTGCGCTTTGTAGCATGTATGCTTAACCCACTGCGCTATCACCCAGTCCCTCAGTGTTTCCTTTATATAAATAAAAAAATTTTAAGAAACTTTCCTCACATTGCAAGAACCATTCATAAATGTAAAAAGGCAGCCAAGCAACTAAAAAGGTATTTAGACATAACACATCTGATAAGGGATAGGTAAAGAAATTATACTGTAAAAATTAAACAAAAGAAATCATAGTATAATCTTTTTATTGTAGATAGGTTTTATCATTTTAAGGAAGTTATCCTTTTTTATCAGTTACTGATGGTTTTTATCATGAATTGGTGTTAAGTTAAACCCATCTGTGAAAGTGACCACAAGGTTTTCTCATTTTTTGTTTTGGTTAGCGTGGTTTATTGCTCTAATCTTTAAAGTTCAGAGTTATCTTGCTTCCTGCAATGTGCCCCATCAAAATAGGATATCCTTTGAAGATTAATTGCTACTTTTAGACTGGGATATTTGTAAGTTCAAGAGAGATCTTGGATTGCACTTTTTTTCTTCTGTTCTATTCCTATGAGAGTTGTTATCAGGATTCTCTTGGCCTTTTAAGTAGGTGTCAAAGAATTCTCTCCCATAATGGATTGGCGTGGATTGCTTTCGGCTTATTCATAAGGTAATTGCATTTGTCTTCATGTTTAGTGATGAAAGCTGCTCATTCCCCAACTGTTCTGATAAATTGTGGCCAAAGTCCTGTTTGATTGTTGGACACCTTACATGTTAAGTTCCTCCCTTTTTCACTTAGATGGAATTAAATTTGGCTACTTTTTCTGAGGATAGAATGTTTGTGGACAAACCACAAGGATTCCTGCACTTGTCTATATACATATGTAACCTCTTCTATTGGTGACTGTTGGATTCATGATGTGAATGGAATGTGTTCATTTACTTTTCTCGGGAAATACTGATTAGATGAAGCACAGAGACACAGGGGTACAGTTTAATACTCACATATGTATGTGTGAAATTCACCAGACCCACCACCAAATGCTTGGGTACCCCTTCCTTTGATTACCACCATATTTCTCAGAGTTTAAGAGGTTACTTGGCTACTATTTTTATGCAAATTTTTTGTTTTTATTTTTTGCTTTAGTTATAGACACTATGCATAAGAGCAAACCCATCTGGCAGTTGACTTTCACCTCTTTATTTTTGTGTTCTTTTTTGATGGTTTCCTTTACCTTGTCCACATGCTCATCCCTTCAGTCTTTTGCTTCTGCCTTTCTGTTGTTGTGCCCCATTCTATTTTATTTTATTTAGTTCAATGGTTCTACTCTTTAGCTTTATCAAATGTTTGGATATGTCTCACACTTTCTCCATTTTTTTTCATTTTTTTTCTAATTAATTTTTTTCTATTGGGAGCCTAACAGTTGTTGGCACATGGGTCTGCAAAACACTCTTACTCCCAAATTAGGTCATTCCCTCCTTTCCCTCTGGCCCCCTTTATGCCTTCCTTCCCCAGAATTCTTTGCATTAATGCAAAGGTTTCCCTTCCATTGAGCTCTTTTTGGTGTGCAGGACTTGAAACATTGCTTTGAAGTCTTATTTAGAAAGTTTACAGAGCTATGTTGAATCTGGGGTTTTCTCCAGACTTTTGATCCATCCTTGCAGGGATTCGTGCTTGAGGAGACTCTCATCCATCAGGAGTTCAACGTCACAGATGCCTGGAGGGAGGCTATAGCACTAAAGTGAATCCAGCCTGGGCAGGGATGAGGCTTTTGAGGTTGCCACTAGGTTGCTATGAGAAGATGATTAGGTCTGGAAGGTGATCACAGCACTCTGTTATGATCACTTTTACAGATGGCTCCAAGTGGTCACAGCATACAAACTCTGGGACTGGCAGGGAACAGAGACTGTTAGCCTGCTGGTTTGTGAGAGACTAGAGGAATAAGTGATTCCCTTCCCCTTGCTGGCTGGTTCCGTTTGGGAGGTTCCCCTGAGCACTGGCTGACTGGAAGAGTGTCTTTTGTTTGCTAGTATTCAGATGTGTGTTGCTGAGAATATGGTCTTTTTGTGTGCTCAGAGTTAGAACTCTTGATAAATGTCTCATTTATCAAGAGTCCTAAATGACTCCTCAGCTAAATCAGCTGCAAGCTAGAGGTAGGTGGAATTCCTGAAAACTGCTCCAGGGTCTGTTACTATGGAGACTGAATACTAGTATGGGGCCCATTGGGGCTGCTCATCAAGGTTGGAGAGATTACCATGGTGGTGCCTGCTGTGACTGCCAGCCTGTTCAGAGTACAGTTTCTTTCCTCCATTGAGAATGCTGTAAGAAGGGGATGATAAGAGGACTGAGCTATTGGGAGGTTGGTACAGTCTTCCTTCTCCCTCCTCCTCAGTTCTGCACCTTTGAGTTCTCTTCTTGATTGTAGCTTACTGTCATATGGTAGGGTTGCTTTCTTAGAGGAGGTTGTCTTTGTGGGTCCTTGCTGCCTGGATGCTGATCTTTTGTCCCTTTCAGTGGAACCTTGCTCATTTGTATTTCAGACTATTTCACATCTCGCTGCAGCTTTGCTTTTATTGCAGGAAAAGACAGACACAGACCCACACTTTTCAGCCATCTTGGCCCCCCTTAAAAGTCTATTTTTATGGAACCATACTTAGTGCCAGAATATGTATCAGTCAGATTTCAAACCAGAAAAAAAGAGAACCAGGAGGACATTGTGTGTGTGTGTGTGTGTGTGTGTGTGTGTGTGTCTACATATCTGTGAATGTGTTTATACCAGTGTAAAGGTTGTCACAGAGAGATGGCCTCAAACAATGTTAGATTCTGATGCAGCTGTGTCTATAAGGCTACTTTCTGTTTATATGATGCGGAGCAGGGCAGGTATCATGATCCAACCCCCAAACCTGAGTTGAACTGCCCACAACGACTTACTGAATCCCAAGCCTACTCTCTGTGTTCTGATCTTGGTGAGCCAGATACTTTGCAGGGGCTTTGTGTCATTTAAAACAGAAGGAAATTTATTTATTTATTTTTATATATTGACTTATTTTGGATAAGAACAGAGAGAAATCAAGAGAGAAGGGGAGGATTAAGAGGGAGAAAGAAAGACACCTGCAGCACTGTCTCACCACTCATAAAGCTCCTCCTCCCACCCCCACAGGTAGGGGCTGAACTCAGGTCCTTGTGCTCTGTAATGTGTGTGCTCAATTAGGTGCACCACCACCCAGCCCCCCCCAAAACAGAAGGAAATTCTAAAGTCCTCAGTTTCATTTCAGATTAGATGTTGCCACCTTTGAGAAGTTTTGATATAGCAAACACCAAGTACTCTCTGTGTCCTTCCTATTGCTTCAGCCTTCATCCTATGTCAACAATGTGGCTGTGCTCTTATCCCTTATTTGACAATTGTTCTGGTTGTTCAGGGGCTCTATCTCCCCTCTGGACTGCAAAATCCATGGAGCAGTTTTTGTTCCTGGACACCTGGATGAGTACCTGATACCTAGAAGATTCCTGGGAAATATTGAATGGATTCATTCTAATTCTCACAACAAATCCAGGAGGTGGGTGGTAGCAGGATCCTGTGTTTACACGAGAAAATATAGATACATAAAGAAATGATGGAAGCAGCCCCATGTCATAGGCAAGTAAGGACGTACCTGCAGCAACAAATCAGAGCCAGAGTGGTCTTGAAGGTGGCACAGTGGATAAAGTGTTAGGGTCTCAAGCATGACGTCCCAAGTTTAATTCTCATCAGCATATGTACCAAGTGATGCTCTGGTTCTCTTTTTTCTTCCTATTGCTCTCACTAATTAATTAATAAATTAATTAGTGAGATTTGTCTAAAACCTCATGTTCTGGGGGCTGGGTGGTGGTACATCTGGCAGACAGCATATGTTGCAATGTGCAGGAACCCTGGTTCAAGCCCCAGTCCCCACTGGAAGGGGGAGCTTAATGAGCAGTGAAATAGTGCTGCAGGCCTCTCTCTCCCTCCCTCTCCCTCTCCCTCTCCTTCTCCCTATCCCTCTCTCCCTTTCCCTCTCCCTCTCTCCCTCTCCCTCTCCCTCTCCCTCTCCCTCTCCCTCTCCCTCTCCCTCTCCCTCTCCCTCTCTCCCTCTCCCTCTCCCTCTCTTCCTCTCCTTCTCCCTCTCTCTCTTACTCCAAGTTTATTTCTGGGGCTCAAAGCTAACACTGAGAATTCACTCTTCCTGGTGGACATTTGTTCCATTTTATTAGATAGGACAGAGACAAATTGAGAGAGGAAGGGGAGATAGAGTAGGAGAGAAGAAAGATAGATACCTGCAGACCTATTTCACTGCTTGTGAAGCAGACACCCTGCAGGTGGGGAGCAGGGGCTTGAACCTGGGTCCTTGTGCTTGGTAATATGTGCGCTTAGCCAGGTGTGCCATGACCTGGCCTTCTCTCTCTCCCTTTCTATCTCCCCTTCCTTCTCAATTTCTGTTTCTATTCAAAATAAATCAATAAATAAAATGTTTTTTTTAAATCAGGCTCTTCCTGCTCCTCCAGTACTTTCTTCACATTCTACAACCTCCATCTGCCTAAAGCCTCCCACTGGTCCCCAGTTGCCATCTGGCCCTGGATTCAGAACATTCTCTTACTTACTCTCCTTCCCTGATAGGTGCTCCCAGTGGAAGTGAGGGTCTGGCTCTCCTCTGCCTCAGCCCATCAGCTCTGAGCCCCTCCTAAGAGGGAGAGGGAGAGGGAGAGGGAGAGGGAGAGGGAGAGGGAGAGGGAGAGGGAGAGGGAGAG